>NW_026729165.1:67500-105000 GCF_030272615.1 Cryptomeria japonica
ACCACGGTGCGCAACGCCGGTGGGCACCCGGGAGTGCTTCGAAGTGTGCTCCAAGGTGCTGCGTGCACGTTGTCGGAGCCCGGTTTGCCCCGGGTGCGCACCTCGCGTGCACCTTCGTCGGGGTGGGCACCTTGGCTGGGTTTGCCCCGGCTGCGCTCCGAAGCGGGGTTATTGGAGCGCCGCCTCTTTTTTTGTCGGAGCGTTTGGTGGGGTTTCTCGCATTGGCTCTTCCGAGGCCCGGTTGCCACCCTGGCGCGCACGAAGTCGGAAGTAGGGTTAATTGCCCGGGTGCGCACCTTTGCCAGGGTGGGCACCTTACCTGGGCTGCGCACCAGGGCGGGCTCAAGATGGCACGCGCGTTCCGTTTTTTTCACTATCTTTCAAAACGGAAATTTTAAAATCTCCTTTTTTTTTTGCCTTTTCTGGAAATTAGTGAAGGCAGCGCATCAAAGGTGCGCACCTCGCTGCCCACCTTGGTGTGCTCTGAGGTGCGCACCCGGGAGCGCTACGAAGTGTGCTCCAAGGTGCGGCGTGCACGTTGTCGGAGCCCGGTTTGCCCCGGGTGCGCACCTCGCCTGCACCTTGGCCGGGGTGGGCACCTTGGCTGGGTTTGCCCAGGGTGCGCTCCGAAGCGGGGTTACTGGAGCGCCCCCTCTTTTTTTGTCAGAGCGTTTGGTGGGGTTTCTCGCATTGGCTCTTCCCAGGCCCGGTTGTTGGGTGCGCTCCCACCCTGGCGCGCGCGAAGTTGGAAGTTGGGTTAATTGCCCGGGCGCGCACCTTCGCCAGGGTGGGCACCTTGGTGCGCACACCTTGGCTGGGCTGCGCACCAGGGCGGGCTCAAGATGGCACCAGCATTCCCTTTTTCTCACTATCTTTCAAAACGGAAATTTTAAAATCTCGTTTTTTTTTTGCCTTTTATGGAAATTAGTGAAGGCATCGCATCAAAGGTGCGCACCTCGCTGCCCACCTTGGTGTGCTCCGAGGTGCCCACCACGGTGCGCAACGCCGGTGCGAACCCGGGAGCGCCCCGATGTGTGCTCCAAGGTGCGGCGTGCACGAAGTCGGACCCCGGTTTGCCCCGGGTGCGCACCTCGCGTGCACCTTGGTGCGCACACCTTGGCTGGGTTGCGCGGCCTGGTGGGCACCATGGTGCGCACCAAGGAGCGCTCCGAAGTGTGCTCCAAGGTGCGGCGTGCACGAAGTCGGAGCCCGGTTTGCCCCGGGTACGCACCTCGCGTGCACCTTCGCCGGGGTGGGCACCTCGGCTGGGTTGCGCGCCCTGGTGCGCACCAAGGAGCGCTCCGAAGTGTGCTCCAAGGTGCGGCGTGCACGAAGTCGGAGCCCGGTTTGCCCCGGGTGCGCACCTTCGCCGCGGTGCGCACCATGGCGTGCACGAAGTCGGAGCCCGGTTTGCCCCGGGTGCGCACCTCGCGTGCACCTTCGGCGGGGTTGCGCGCCCTGGTGGGCACCATGGTGCGCACCAAGGAGCGCTCCGAAGTGTGCTCCAAGGTGCGGCGTGCACGAAGTCGGAGCCCGGTTTGCCCCGGGTGCGCACCTCGCGTGCACCTTCGGCGGGGTTGCGCGCCCTGGTGGGCACCATGGTGCGCACCAAGGAGCGCTCCGAAGTGTGCTCCAAGGTGCGGCGTGCACGAAGTCGGAGCCCGGTTTGCCCCGGGTGCGCACCTCGCGTGCACCTTCGCCGCGGTGGGCACCATGGCGTGCACGAAGTCGGAGCCCGGTTTGCCCCGGGTGCGCACCTCGCGTGCACCTTCGCCGGGGTGGGCACCTCGGCTGGGTTGCGCGCCCTGGTGCGCACCAAGGAGCGCTCCGAAGTGTGCTCCAAGGTGCGGCGTGCACGAAGTCGGAGCCCGGTTTGCCCCGGGTGCGCACCTCGCGTGCACCTTCGCCAGGGTGGGCACCTCGGTGCGCACACCTTCTCAATGTTTTCTTGCCTTTTCTGGAAATTGGTGAAGGCAGCGCATCAAAGGTGCGCACCTCGGTGTGCTCCGAGGTGCGAACCCGAGAGCGCTCCGAGGTGCCCACGAAGTCGAAAGTCGGGTTAATTGCATTGTTTTCCCCGGGTGCGCTCCGAGGTGCGCAACATCGGCGCGCACCAAGGAGGGCTCCGAAGTGTGCTCCAAGGTGCGCACGATGGCGTGCACCTCTGGTGCGCACGATTCGGAGCTCGGTTTGACCGGGGTGCGCACACCTTGGCTGGGTTGCGCACCTTTTGTGCGCTCCAAGGTGCGCACGAAGTCGGAGCTCGGTTTGCCCCGGGTGCGCACCTTCGCCAGGGTGCGCACCTTGATGCGCACGCCTTGGCTGGGCTGCGCACCTTGGTGGGCGCCATGGTGCGCACCTTTCGTGCGCTCCAAGGTGCGCACGAAGTCGGAGCTCGGTTTGCCCCGGGTGCGCACCTTGGTGGGCGCCATGGTGCACTCCGAGGTGCCCAAGATTGGTGCGCACCAAGGAGCGCTCCGAAGTGCGCTCCAAGGTGCGCGCGAAGTCGAAAGTTGGGTTAATTGTCCGGTTTGCCTCGGGTGCGCACCTTGCGTGCACCTTCGCCAGGGTGGGCGCCTTGGTGCGCACACCTTGGCTGGGCTGCGCACACCTTGGCACCCGCGTTTCCTTCATTTTAAATTTTTTTTTTTTACAATCTCTCAAGTGGGAAATTCTATAATCTCAACTTTTTTTGCCTTTTCAGGAAACTTTTGAATGGAGCGCATCATTGGTGCGCTCCGAAGTGTGCTCCAAAGCTCTCTCCAGCTGCGTGCACCTGCCCCGGCCGCGCACCCGGCCCCGCCCAGCTTCGCTCACCTGTCCCGGGCGTCTGGTGCGGAACCTTAGAGTAAGAAACATCACCGTGCACCTTGGCCAACGTGCGCGACTCGACCGAGCGCGCACTGGCCGAGGTGCACACCGATTTCACCTGGGTGCGCGCGCAGCACCTCGGGCGCACCGGGGTGCGCGCACAACGCCCGGGTTGCACCGTGGCCTGTGTGCTCGGGGCGCCTCGGGTGCGCGCTCGGTGTCGCCCCCGCGCGCGCGGTAGTGCGGGCAGCGCACCCCGGCCCGGCCCGGCCCCGACGAGAACGCAAACGGGCAAAAGGTTTATTCAAATAGCATTGCGACGCCCGGCGAAAAACTAAAAAAGGGTGCAACACCGGGACTTCCCGGGAGGTCACCCATCCCAGTACTACTCCGGCCCAAGCGCGCTTAACTGCGGAGTTCTGATGGGATCCGGTGCACTAACGCTGGTATGATCGCACCCGTTATGAGCTTGTCGCAGTGTGTACTTAGCAAACCGCGACCCACGTGCGAATCCACCCCGGCCACCCACCCCCGTCGAGGTGCACACCCTCCCTCGCGAAGTGCGCCCCGTTCGCCAAGTGTGAGCCCTGCCCGGGTGCGCGCACCTTGCTAGGGCGTCGGGTGTGCACCCGGCCCGGCCTACGTGCGTGCACCTGGAGGGGGCGTCGTGTGCGTGCAGTGTCCCGTCTGCAACGCGGTGCCCACACACCACCTCGGGCGCAACGACCTGCGCTCACATGTGGGCCGAGTGCACCTTGGTGCATGTTCGGGGCGCCTCGGGTGCACGCTCGATCTTGCCCCGGTGCACCAAGGCGCTCGGTTTGCCCCGGGTGCGCACTTGGTGCAAGGTGGGCACCCAAAATAGGGATCAAGCACCAAAACACAAGTTTCGGGATGCAAAATGGGACCCAAGGACCACAAATGCGTTCCAAGACCCATGATGGGTCCACGAGAACAAAAATGTGTTCCGAGACTTAATAAACAAATATTGGGTTTTAGGAGAAGAAACATGCTCTGATGCCCAAAACGAGAATCGACCCCGAAAAGGCCACAGGCCAAAAGTGGGATGCGAGACAAAAAAAAATGGGACCCGAGGACCAAAATTGGGTTCCCAGGTCGAAGACAGGGCAACCGGACAAGAAACGACCTCTAAGGCTCGAAATGAGTCCCGACGACTAAAACTTGACAAGAAGCACCCATCAGGCACCCAACTCGACACCCATGGGATGCCGACCCACCCGGGCTTCCACCTAGCACACCTTGGCACCCACCCACCCTCGCACCCAACCTCGCACCCAACTTAGCACCTTTGAACCCACATTGGCACTCACCCTGACCCTGGCACCTTGGAACCCACATTGGCACTCACCTTGACCCTGGCACCCACCTTTGCACTCACCTTGGGACCCACCCTGGCTCCCACCTCGGCACCCACCCAGACACCCACCTTGGTTCCTTGGCACCCACCTTGGATCCTTGGCACCCACCCCGACACCCACCTTGGCACGCAACTTGGCTACTTGCCACCCACCTTGGCTCCTTGACGCCCACCCCGACAACCACCCCGTGACCTACCCTGGCTAGGGTTGGTGCACACCCACCCTGGTGCCCACCTTGGCACCCACCCTATGACCCACCTTGGCACGCACCTTAGTACCCACCCCGTTACCCACCCTAGGACCCACCCCGTGACCCACCTTGGCCAGGGTGGGTGCCTTGGTGCGCACAACTTGCCTGGGCTGCACACCAGGGCGGGCTCAAGATGGCACCCGCGTTCCGTTTTTTTCACTATCTTTCAAAACGGAAATTTTAAAATCTCATTTTTTTCTTTTTTTTGCCTTTTCTGGAAATTAGTGAAGGCAGCGCATCAAAGGTGCGCAATGCTGGTGCGAACCCGGGAGCGCTCCGATGTGTGCTCCAAGGTGCGGCGTGCACGAAGTCCGAGCCCGGTTTGCCCCGGGTGCGCACCTCGCGTGCACCTTCGCCGGGGTGAGCACCTTGGCTGGGTTGCGCGCCCTGGTGCGTACCAAGGAGCGCTCTGAAGTGTGCTCCAAGGTGCGGCGTGCACGAAGTCGGAGCCCGGTTTGCCCCGGGTGTGCACCTCGGGTGCGCACCTCGCGTGCACCTTCGCTGCGGTGGGCACCTTGGCTGGGTTGCGCGCCTTGGTGGGCACCATGCAGTGCACGAAGTCGGAGCCCGGTTTGCCCCGGGCGCGCACCTCCGCCAGGGTGGGCACCTTGGTGCGCACAACTTGCCTGGGCTGCGCATCAGGAAGGGCTCAAGATGGCACCCGCGTTCCGTTTTTTTCACTATCTTTCAGAACGGAAATTTTAAAATATCGTTTTTTTTTGCCTTTTCTGGAAATTAGTGAAGGCAGCGCATCAAAGGTGCGCAACGCTGGTGCGAACCTGGGAGCGCTCCGATGTGTGCTCCAAGGTGCGGCGTGCACGAAGTCGGAGCCCGGTTTGCCTCGGGTGCGCCCTGGTGGGCACCATGGTGCGCACCAAGGAGCGCTCCGAAGTGTGCTCCAAGGTGCGGCCTGCACGAAGTCGGAGCCCGGTTTGCCCCGGGTGTGCACCTCGGGTGGGCACCTTGGTGCGCATGCCTTGCCTGGGCTGCGCACCAGGGCGGGCTCAAGATGGCACCCGCGTTCCTTTTTTTTCACTATCTTTCAAAACGGAAATTTTAAAATCTCATTTTTTTTTGCCTTTTTCTGGAAATTAGTGAAGGCAGCGCATCAAAGGTGCGCACCTCGCTGCCCACCACGGTGCGCAACGCCGGTGGGCACCCGGGAGTGCTTCGAAGTGTGCTCCAAGGTGCTGCGTGCACGTTGTCGGAGCCCGGTTTGCCCCGGGTGCGCACCTCGCGTGCACCTTCGTCGGGGTGGGCACCTTGGCTTGGTTTGCCCCGGCTGCGCTCCGAAGCGGGGTTATTGGAGCGCCGCCTCTTTTTTTGTCGGAGCGTTTGGTGGGGTTTCTCGCATTGGCTCTTCCGAGGCCCGGTTGCCACCCTGGCGCGCACGAAGTCGGAAGTAGGGTTAATTGCCCGGGTGCGCACCTTTGCCAGGGTGGCACCTTACCTGGGCTGCGCACCAGGGCGGGCTCAAGATGGCACGCGCGTTCCGTTTTTTTCACTATCTTTCAAAACGGAAATTTTAAAATCTCCTTTTTTTTTTGCCTTTTCTGGAAATTAGTGAAGGCAGCGCATCAAAGGTGCGCACCTCGCTGCCCACCTTGGTGTGCTCTGAGGTGCGCACCCGGGAGCGCTACGAAGTGTGCTCCAAGGTGCGGCGTGCACGTTGTCGGAGCCCGGTTTGCCCCGGGTGCGCACCTCGCCTGCACCTTGGCCGGGGTGGGCACCTTGGCTGGGTTTGCCCAGGGTGCGCTCCGAAGCGGGGTTACTGGAGCGCCCCCTCTTTTTTTGTCAGAGAGTTTGGTGGGGTTTCTCGCATTGGCTCTTCCCAGGCCCGGTTGTTGGGTGCGCTCCCACCCTGGCGCGCGCGAAGTTGGAAGTTGGGTTAATTGCCCGGGCGCGCACCTTCGCCAGGGTGGGCACCTTGGTGCGCAAACCTTGGCTGGGCTGCGCACCAGGGCGGGCTCAAGATGGCACCAGCATTCCCTTTTTCTCACTATCTTTCAAAACGGAAATTTTAAAATCTCGTTTTTTTTTTGCCTTTTATGGAAATTAGTGAAGGCATCGCATCAAAGGTGCGCACCTCGCTGCCCACCTTGGTGTGCTCCGAGGTGCCCACCACGGTGCGCAACGCCGGTGCGAACCCGGGAGCGCCCCGATGTGTGCTCCAAGGTGCGGCGTGCACGAAGTCGGACCCCGGTTTGCCCCGGGTGCGCACCTCGCGTGCACCTTGGTGCGCACACCTTGGCTGGGTTGCGCGGCCTGGTGGGCACCATGGTGCGCACCAAGGAGCGCTCCGAAGTGTGCTCCAAGGTGCGGCGTGCACGAAGTCGGAGCCCGGTTTGCCCCGGGTGCGCACCTTCGCCGCGGTGGGCACCATGGCGTGCACGAAGTCGGAGCCCGGTTTGCCCCGGGTGCGCACCTCGCGTGCACCTTCGCCGGGGTGGGCACCTCGGCTGGGTTGCGCGCCCTGGTGCGCACCAAGGAGCGCTCTGAAGTGTGCTCCAAGGTGCGGCGTGCACGAAGTCGGAGCCCGGTTTGCCCCGGGTGTGCACCTCGCGTGCACCTTCGCTGCGGTGGGCACCTTGGCTGGGTTGCGCGCCTTGGTGGGCACCATGCAGTGCACGAAGTCGGAGCCCGGTTTGCCCCGGGCGCGCACCTCCGCCAGGGTGGGCACCTTGGTGCGCACAACTTGCCTGGGCTGCGCACCAGGAAGGGCTCAAGATGGCACCCGCGTTCCGTTTTTTTCACTATCTTTCAGAACGGAAATTTTAAAATATCGTTTTTTTTTGCCTTTTCTGGAAATTAGTGAAGGCAGCGCATCAAAGGTGCGCAACGCTGGTGCGAACCTGGGAGCGCTCCGATGTGTGCTCCAAGGTGCGGCGTGCACGAAGTCGGACCCCGGTTTGCCCCGGGTGCGCACCTCGCGTGCACCTTGGTGCGCACACCTTGGCTGGGTTGCGCGCCCTGGTGGGCACCATGGTGCGCACCAAGGAGCGCTCCGAAGTGTGCTCCAAGGTGCGGCGTGCACGAAGTCGGAGCCCGGTTTGCCCCGGGTGCGCACCTCGCGTGCACCTTCGCCGCGGTGGGCACCATGGCGTGCACGAAGTCGGAGCCCGGTTTGCCCCGGGTGCGCACCTCGCGTGCACCTTCGCCGGGGTGGGCACCTTGGTGTGCAGACCTTGGCTGGGTTGCGCGCCCTGGTGGGCACCATGGTGCGCACCAAGGAGCGCTCCGAAGTGTGCTCCAAGGTGCGGCCTGCACGAAGTCGGAGCCCGGTTTGCCCCGGGTGTGCACCTCGGGTGGGCACCTTGGTGCGCATGCCTTGCCTGGGCTGCGCACCAGGGCGGGCTCAAGATGGCACCCGCGTTCCTTTTTTTTCACTATCTTTCAAAACGGAAATTTTAAAATCTCATTTTTTTTTGCCTTTTTCTGGAAATTAGTGAAGGCAGCGCATCAAAGGTGCGCACCTCGCTGCCCACCACGGTGCGCAACGCCGGTGGGCACCCGGGAGTGCTTCGAAGTGTGCTCCAAGGTGCTGCGTGCACGTTGTCGGAGCCCGGTTTGCCCCGGGTGCGCACCTCGCGTGCACCTTCGTCGGGGTGGGCACCTTGGCTGGGTTTGCCCCGGCTGCGCTCCGAAGCGGGGTTATTGGAGCGCCGCCTCTTTTTTTGTCGGAGCGTTTGGTGGGGTTTCTCGCATTGGCTCTTCCGAGGCCCGGTTGCCACCCTGGCGCGCACGAAGTCGGAAGTAGGGTTAATTGCCCGGGTGCGCACCTTTGCCAGGGTGGGCACCTTACCTGGGCTGCGCACCAGGGCGGGCTCAAGATGGCACGCGCGTTCCGTTTTTTTCACTATCTTTCAAAACGGAAATTTTAAAATCTCCTTTTTTTTTTGCCTTTTCTGGAAATTAGTGAAGGCAGCGCATCAAAGGTGCGCACCTCGCTGCCCACCTTGGTGTGCTCTGAGGTGCGCACCCGGGAGCGCTACGAAGTGTGCTCCAAGGTGCGGCGTGCACGTTGTCGGAGCCCGGTTTGCCCCGGGTGCGCACCTCGCCTGCACCTTGGCCGGGGTGGGCACCTTGGCTGGGTTTGCCCAGGGTGCGCTCCGAAGTGGGGTTACTGGAGCGCCCCCTCTTTTTTTGTCAGAGCGTTTGGTGGGGTTTCTCGCATTGGCTCTTCCCAGGCCCGGTTGTTGGGTGCGCTCCCACCCTGGCGCGCGCGAAGTTGGAAGTTGGGTTAATTGCCCGGGCGCGCACCTTCGCCAGGGTGGGCACCTTGGTGCGCACACCTTGGCTGGGCTGCGCACCAGGGCGGGCTCAAGATGGCACCAGCATTCCCTTTTTCTCACTATCTTTCAAAACGGAAATTTTAAAATCTCGTTTTTTTTTTGCCTTTTATGGAAATTAGTGAAGGCATCGCATCAAAGGTGCGCACCTCGCTGCCCACCTTGGTGTGCTCCGAGGTGCCCACCACGGTGCGCAACGCCGGTGCGAACCCGGGAGCGCCCCGATGTGTGCTCCAAGGTGCGGCGTGCACGAAGTCGGACCCCGGTTTGCCCCGGGTGCGCACCTCGCGTGCACCTTGGTGCGCACACCTTGGCTGGGTTGCGCGGCCTGGTGGGCACCATGGTGCGCACCAAGGAGCGCTCCGAAGTGTGCTCCAAGGTGCGGCGTGCACGAAGTCGGAGCCCGGTTTGCCCCGGGTACGCACCTCGCGTGCACCTTCGCCGGGGTGGGCACCTCGACTGGGTTGCGCGCCCTGGTGCGCACCAAGGAGCGCTCCGAAGTGTGCTCCAAGGTGCGGCGTGCACGAAGTCGGAGCCCGGTTTGCCCCGGGTGCGCACCTTCGCCGCGGTGCGCACCATGGCGTGCACGAAGTCGGAGCCCGGTTTGCCCCGGGTGCGCACCTCGCGTGCACCTTCGGCGGGGTTGCGCGCCCTGGTGGGCACCATGGTGCGCACCAAGGAGCGCTCCGAAGTGTGCTCCAAGGTGCGGCGTGCACGAAGTCGGAGCCCGGTTTGCCCCGGGTGCGCACCTCGCGTGCACCTTCGGCGGGGTTGCGCGCCCTGGTGGGCACCATGGTGCGCACCAAGGAGCGCTCCGAAGTGTGCTCCAAGGTGCGGCGTGCACGAAGTCGGAGCCCGGTTTGCCCCGGGTGCGCACCTCGCGTGCACCTTCGCCGCGGTGGGCACCATGGCGTGCACGAAGTCGGAGCCCGGTTTGCCCCGGGTGCGCACCTCGCGTGCACCTTCGCCGGGGTGGGCACCTCGGCTGGGTTGCGCGCCCTGGTGCGCACCAAGGAGCGCTCCGAAGTGTGCTCCAAGGTGCGGCGTGCACGAAGTCGGAGCCCGGTTTGCCCCGGGTGCGCACCTCGCGTGCACCTTCGCCAGGGTGGGCACCTCGGTGCGCACACCTTCTCAATGTTTTCTTGCCTTTTCTGGAAATTGGTGAAGGCAGCGCATCAAAGGTGCGCACCTCGGTGTGCTCCGAGGTGCGAACCCGAGAGCGCTCCGAGGTGCCCACGAAGTCGAAAGTCGGGTTAATTGCATTGTTTTCCCCGGGTGCGCTCCGAGGTGCGCAACATCGGCGCGCACCAAGGAGGGCTCCGAAGTGTGCTCCAAGGTGCGCACGATGGCGTGCACCTCTGGTGCGCACGATTCGGAGCTCGGTTTGACCGGGGTGCGCACACCTTGGCTGGGTTGCGCACCTTTTGTGCGCTCCAAGGTGCGCACGAAGTCGGAGCTCGGTTTGCCCCGGGTGCGCACCTTCGCCAGGGTGCGCACCTTGATGCGCACGCCTTGGCTGGGCTGCGCACCTTGGTGGGCGCCATGGTGCGCACCTTTCGTGCGCTCCAAGGTGCGCACGAAGTCGGAGCTCGGTTTGCCCCGGGTGCGCACCTTGGTGGGCGCCATGGTGCACTCCGAGGTGCCCAAGATTGGTGCGCACCAAGGAGCGCTCCGAAGTGCGCTCCAAGGTGCGCGCGAAGTCGAAAGTTGGGTTAATTGTCCGGTTTGCCTCGGGTGCGCACCTTGCGTGCACCTTCGCCAGGGTGGGCGCCTTGGTGCGCACACCTTGGCTGGGCTGCGCACACCTTGGCACCCGCGTTTCCTTCATTTTAAATTTTTTTTTTTTACAATCTCTCAAGTGGGAAATTCTATAATCTCAACTTTTTTTGCCTTTTCAGGAAACTTTTGAATGGAGCGCATCATTGGTGCGCTCCGAAGTGTGCTCCAAAGCTCTCTCCAGCTGCGTGCACCTGCCCCGGCCGCGCACCCGGCCCCGCCCAGCTTCGCTCACCTGTCCCGGGCGTCTGGTGCGGAACCTTAGAGTAAGAAACATCACCGTGCACCTTGGCCAACGTGCGCGACTCGACCGAGCGCGCACTGGCCGAGGTGCACACCGATTTCACCTGGGTGCGCGCGCAGCACCTCGGGCGCACCGGGGTGCGCGCACAACGCCCGGGTTGCACCGTGGCCTGTGTGCTCGGGGCGCCTCGGGTGCGCGCTCGGTGTCGCCCCCGCGCGCGCGGTAGTGCGGGCAGCGCACCCCGGCCCGGCCCGGCCCCGACGAGAACGCAAACGGGCAAAAGGTTTATTCAAATAGCATTGCGACGCCCGGCGAAAAACTAAAAAAGGGTGCAACACCGGGACTTCCCGGGAGGTCACCCATCCCAGTACTACTCCGGCCCAAGCGCGCTTAACTGCGGAGTTCTGATGGGATCCGGTGCACTAACGCTGGTATGATCGCACCCGTTATGAGCTTGTCGCAGTGTGTACTTAGCAAACCGCGACCCACGTGCGAATCCACCCCGGCCACCCACCCCCGTCGAGGTGCACACCCTCCCTCGCGAAGTGCGCCCCGTTCGCCAAGTGTGAGCCCTGCCCGGGTGCGCGCACCTTGCTAGGGCGTCGGGTGTGCACCCGGCCCGGCCTACGTGCGTGCACCTGGAGGGGGCGTCGTGTGCGTGCAGTGTCCCGTCTGCAACGCGGTGCCCACACACCACCTCGGGCGCAACGACCTGCGCTCACATGTGGGCCGAGTGCACCTTGGTGCATGTTCGGGGCGCCTCGGGTGCACGCTCGATCTTGCCCCGGTGCACCAAGGCGCTCGGTTTGCCCCGGGTGCGCACTTGGTGCAAGGTGGGCACCCAAAATAGGGATCAAGCACCAAAACACAAGTTTCGGGATGCAAAATGGGACCCAAGGACCACAAATGCGTTCCAAGACCCATGATGGGTCCACGAGAACAAAAATGTGTTCCGAGACTTAATAAACAAATATTGGGTTTTAGGAGAAGAAACATGCTCTGATGCCCAAAACGAGAATCGACCCCGAAAAGGCCACAGGCCAAAAGTGGGATGCGAGACAAAAAAAAATGGGACCCGAGGACCAAAATTGGGTTCCCAGGTCGAAGACAGGGCAACCGGACAAGAAACGACCTCTAAGGCTCGAAATGAGTCCCGACGACTAAAACTTGACAAGAAGCACCCATCAGGCACCCAACTCGACACCCATGGGATGCCGACCCACCCGGGCTTCCACCTAGCACACCTTGGCACCCACCCACCCTCGCACCCAACCTCGCACCCAACTTAGCACCTTTGAACCCACATTGGCACTCACCCTGACCCTGGCACCTTGGAACCCACATTGGCACTCACCTTGACCCTGGCACCCACCTTTGCACTCACCTTGGGACCCACCCTGGCTCCCACCTCGGCACCCACCCAGACACCCACCTTGGTTCCTTGGCACCCACCTTGGATCCTTGGCACCCACCCCGACACCCACCTTGGCACGCAACTTGGCTACTTGCCACCCACCTTGGCTCCTTGACGCCCACCCCGACAACCACCCCGTGACCTACCCTGGCTAGGGTTGGTGCACACCCACCCTGGTGCCCACCTTGGCACCCACCCTATGACCCACCTTGGCACGCACCTTAGTACCCACCCCGTTACCCACCCTAGGACCCACCCCGTGACCCACCTTGGCCAGGGTGGGTGCCTTGGTGCGCACAACTTGCCTGGGCTGCACACCAGGGCGGGCTCAAGATGGCACCCGCGTTCCGTTTTTTTCACTATCTTTCAAAACGGAAATTTTAAAATCTCATTTTTTTCTTTTTTTTGCCTTTTCTGGAAATTAGTGAAGGCAGCGCATCAAAGGTGCGCAATGCTGGTGCGAACCCGGGAGCGCTCCGATGTGTGCTCCAAGGTGCGGCGTGCACGAAGTCCGAGCCCGGTTTGCCCCGGGTGCGCACCTCGCGTGCACCTTCGCCGGGGTGAGCACCTTGGCTGGGTTGCGCGCCCTGGTGCGTACCAAGGAGCGCTCTGAAGTGTGCTCCAAGGTGCGGCGTGCACGAAGTCGGAGCCCGGTTTGCCCCGGGTGTGCACCTCGGGTGCGCACCTCGCGTGCACCTTCGCTGCGGTGGGCACCTTGGCTGGGTTGCGCGCCTTGGTGGGCACCATGCAGTGCACGAAGTCGGAGCCCGGTTTGCCCCGGGCGCGCACCTCCGCCAGGGTGGGCACCTTGGTGCGCACAACTTGCCTGGGCTGCGCATCAGGAAGGGCTCAAGATGGCACCCGCGTTCCGTTTTTTTCACTATCTTTCAGAACGGAAATTTTAAAATATCGTTTTTTTTTGCCTTTTCTGGAAATTAGTGAAGGCAGCGCATCAAAGGTGCGCAACGCTGGTGCGAACCTGGGAGCGCTCCGATGTGTGCTCCAAGGTGCGGCGTGCACGAAGTCGGAGCCCGGTTTGCCTCGGGTGCGCCCTGGTGGGCACCATGGTGCGCACCAAGGAGCGCTCCGAAGTGTGCTCCAAGGTGCGGCCTGCACGAAGTCGGAGCCCGGTTTGCCCCGGGTGTGCACCTCGGGTGGGCACCTTGGTGCGCATGCCTTGCCTGGGCTGCGCACCAGGGCGGGCTCAAGATGGCACCCGCGTTCCTTTTTTTTCACTATCTTTCAAAACGGAAATTTTAAAATCTCATTTTTTTTTGCCTTTTTCTGGAAATTAGTGAAGGCAGCGCATCAAAGGTGCGCACCTCGCTGCCCACCACGGTGCGCAACGCCGGTGGGCACCCGGGAGTGCTTCGAAGTGTGCTCCAAGGTGCTGCGTGCACGTTGTCGGAGCCCGGTTTGCCCCGGGTGCGCACCTCGCGTGCACCTTCGTCGGGGTGGGCACCTTGGCTTGGTTTGCCCCGGCTGCGCTCCGAAGCGGGGTTATTGGAGCGCCGCCTCTTTTTTTGTCGGAGCGTTTGGTGGGGTTTCTCGCATTGGCTCTTCCGAGGCCCGGTTGCCACCCTGGCGCGCACGAAGTCGGAAGTAGGGTTAATTGCCCGGGTGCGCACCTTTGCCAGGGTGGCACCTTACCTGGGCTGCGCACCAGGGCGGGCTCAAGATGGCACGCGCGTTCCGTTTTTTTCACTATCTTTCAAAACGGAAATTTTAAAATCTCCTTTTTTTTTTGCCTTTTCTGGAAATTAGTGAAGGCAGCGCATCAAAGGTGCGCACCTCGCTGCCCACCTTGGTGTGCTCTGAGGTGCGCACCCGGGAGCGCTACGAAGTGTGCTCCAAGGTGCGGCGTGCACGTTGTCGGAGCCCGGTTTGCCCCGGGTGCGCACCTCGCCTGCACCTTGGCCGGGGTGGGCACCTTGGCTGGGTTTGCCCAGGGTGCGCTCCGAAGCGGGGTTACTGGAGCGCCCCCTCTTTTTTTGTCAGAGAGTTTGGTGGGGTTTCTCGCATTGGCTCTTCCCAGGCCCGGTTGTTGGGTGCGCTCCCACCCTGGCGCGCGCGAAGTTGGAAGTTGGGTTAATTGCCCGGGCGCGCACCTTCGCCAGGGTGGGCACCTTGGTGCGCAAACCTTGGCTGGGCTGCGCACCAGGGCGGGCTCAAGATGGCACCAGCATTCCCTTTTTCTCACTATCTTTCAAAACGGAAATTTTAAAATCTCGTTTTTTTTTTGCCTTTTATGGAAATTAGTGAAGGCATCGCATCAAAGGTGCGCACCTCGCTGCCCACCTTGGTGTGCTCCGAGGTGCCCACCACGGTGCGCAACGCCGGTGCGAACCCGGGAGCGCCCCGATGTGTGCTCCAAGGTGCGGCGTGCACGAAGTCGGACCCCGGTTTGCCCCGGGTGCGCACCTCGCGTGCACCTTGGTGCGCACACCTTGGCTGGGTTGCGCGGCCTGGTGGGCACCATGGTGCGCACCAAGGAGCGCTCCGAAGTGTGCTCCAAGGTGCGGCGTGCACGAAGTCGGAGCCCGGTTTGCCCCGGGTGCGCACCTTCGCCGCGGTGGGCACCATGGCGTGCACGAAGTCGGAGCCCGGTTTGCCCCGGGTGCGCACCTCGCGTGCACCTTCGCCGGGGTGGGCACCTCGGCTGGGTTGCGCGCCCTGGTGCGCACCAAGGAGCGCTCTGAAGTGTGCTCCAAGGTGCGGCGTGCACGAAGTCGGAGCCCGGTTTGCCCCGGGTGTGCACCTCGCGTGCACCTTCGCTGCGGTGGGCACCTTGGCTGGGTTGCGCGCCTTGGTGGGCACCATGCAGTGCACGAAGTCGGAGCCCGGTTTGCCCCGGGCGCGCACCTCCGCCAGGGTGGGCACCTTGGTGCGCACAACTTGCCTGGGCTGCGCACCAGGAAGGGCTCAAGATGGCACCCGCGTTCCGTTTTTTTCACTATCTTTCAGAACGGAAATTTTAAAATATCGTTTTTTTTTGCCTTTTCTGGAAATTAGTGAAGGCAGCGCATCAAAGGTGCGCAACGCTGGTGCGAACCTGGGAGCGCTCCGATGTGTGCTCCAAGGTGCGGCGTGCACGAAGTCGGACCCCGGTTTGCCCCGGGTGCGCACCTCGCGTGCACCTTGGTGCGCACACCTTGGCTGGGTTGCGCGCCCTGGTGGGCACCATGGTGCGCACCAAGGAGCGCTCCGAAGTGTGCTCCAAGGTGCGGCGTGCACGAAGTCGGAGCCCGGTTTGCCCCGGGTGCGCACCTCGCGTGCACCTTCGCCGCGGTGGGCACCATGGCGTGCACGAAGTCGGAGCCCGGTTTGCCCCGGGTGCGCACCTCGCGTGCACCTTCGCCGGGGTGGGCACCTTGGTGTGCAGACCTTGGCTGGGTTGCGCGCCCTGGTGGGCACCATGGTGCGCACCAAGGAGCGCTCCGAAGTGTGCTCCAAGGTGCGGCCTGCACGAAGTCGGAGCCCGGTTTGCCCCGGGTGTGCACCTCGGGTGGGCACCTTGGTGCGCATGCCTTGCCTGGGCTGCGCACCAGGGCGGGCTCAAGATGGCACCCGCGTTCCTTTTTTTTCACTATCTTTCAAAACGGAAATTTTAAAATCTCATTTTTTTTTGCCTTTTTCTGGAAATTAGTGAAGGCAGCGCATCAAAGGTGCGCACCTCGCTGCCCACCACGGTGCGCAACGCCGGTGGGCACCCGGGAGTGCTTCGAAGTGTGCTCCAAGGTGCTGCGTGCACGTTGTCGGAGCCCGGTTTGCCCCGGGTGCGCACCTCGCGTGCACCTTCGTCGGGGTGGGCACCTTGGCTGGGTTTGCCCCGGCTGCGCTCCGAAGCGGGGTTATTGGAGCGCCGCCTCTTTTTTTGTCGGAGCGTTTGGTGGGGTTTCTCGCATTGGCTCTTCCGAGGCCCGGTTGCCACCCTGGCGCGCACGAAGTCGGAAGTAGGGTTAATTGCCCGGGTGCGCACCTTTGCCAGGGTGGGCACCTTACCTGGGCTGCGCACCAGGGCGGGCTCAAGATGGCACGCGCGTTCCGTTTTTTTCACTATCTTTCAAAACGGAAATTTTAAAATCTCCTTTTTTTTTTGCCTTTTCTGGAAATTAGTGAAGGCAGCGCATCAAAGGTGCGCACCTCGCTGCCCACCTTGGTGTGCTCTGAGGTGCGCACCCGGGAGCGCTACGAAGTGTGCTCCAAGGTGCGGCGTGCACGTTGTCGGAGCCCGGTTTGCCCCGGGTGCGCACCTCGCCTGCACCTTGGCCGGGGTGGGCACCTTGGCTGGGTTTGCCCAGGGTGCGCTCCGAAGCGGGGTTACTGGAGCGCCCCCTCTTTTTTTGTCAGAGCGTTTGGTGGGGTTTCTCGCATTGGCTCTTCCCAGGCCCGGTTGTTGGGTGCGCTCCCACCCTGGCGCGCGCGAAGTTGGAAGTTGGGTTAATTGCCCGGGCGCGCACCTTCGCCAGGGTGGGCACCTTGGTGCGCACACCTTGGCTGGGCTGCGCACCAGGGCGGGCTCAAGATGGCACCAGCATTCCCTTTTTCTCACTATCTTTCAAAACGGAAATTTTAAAATCTCGTTTTTTTTTTGCCTTTTATGGAAATTAGTGAAGGCATCGCATCAAAGGTGCGCACCTCGCTGCCCACCTTGGTGTGCTCCGAGGTGCCCACCACGGTGCGCAACGCCGGTGCGAACCCGGGAGCGCCCCGATGTGTGCTCCAAGGTGCGGCGTGCACGAAGTCGGACCCCGGTTTGCCCCGGGTGCGCACCTCGCGTGCACCTTGGTGCGCACACCTTGGCTGGGTTGCGCGGCCTGGTGGGCACCATGGTGCGCACCAAGGAGCGCTCCGAAGTGTGCTCCAAGGTGCGGCGTGCACGAAGTCGGAGCCCGGTTTGCCCCGGGTACGCACCTCGCGTGCACCTTCGCCGGGGTGGGCACCTCGGCTGGGTTGCGCGCCCTGGTGCGCACCAAGGAGCGCTCCGAAGTGTGCTCCAAGGTGCGGCGTGCACGAAGTCGGAGCCCGGTTTGCCCCGGGTGCGCACCTTCGCCGCGGTGCGCACCATGGCGTGCACGAAGTCGGAGCCCGGTTTGCCCCGGGTGCGCACCTCGCGTGCACCTTCGGCGGGGTTGCGCGCCCTGGTGGGCACCATGGTGCGCACCAAGGAGCGCTCCGAAGTGTGCTCCAAGGTGCGGCGTGCACGAAGTCGGAGCCCGGTTTGCCCCGGGTGCGCACCTCGCGTGCACCTTCGGCGGGGTTGCGCGCCCTGGTGGGCACCATGGTGCGCACCAAGGAGCGCTCCGAAGTGTGCTCCAAGGTGCGGCGTGCACGAAGTCGGAGCCCGGTTTGCCCCGGGTGCGCACCTCGCGTGCACCTTCGCCGCGGTGGGCACCATGGCGTGCACGAAGTCGGAGCCCGGTTTGCCCCGGGTGCGCACCTCGCGTGCACCTTCGCCGGGGTGGGCACCTCGGCTGGGTTGCGCGCCCTGGTGCGCACCAAGGAGCGCTCCGAAGTGTGCTCCAAGGTGCGGCGTGCACGAAGTCGGAGCCCGGTTTGCCCCGGGTGCGCACCTCGCGTGCACCTTCGCCAGGGTGGGCACCTCGGTGCGCACACCTTCTCAATGTTTTCTTGCCTTTTCTGGAAATTGGTGAAGGCAGCGCATCAAAGGTGCGCACCTCGGTGTGCTCCGAGGTGCGAACCCGAGAGCGCTCCGAGGTGCCCACGAAGTCGAAAGTCGGGTTAATTGCATTGTTTTCCCCGGGTGCGCTCCGAGGTGCGCAACATCGGCGCGCACCAAGGAGGGCTCCGAAGTGTGCTCCAAGGTGCGCACGATGGCGTGCACCTCTGGTGCGCACGATTCGGAGCTCGGTTTGACCGGGGTGCGCACACCTTGGCTGGGTTGCGCACCTTTTGTGCGCTCCAAGGTGCGCACGAAGTCGGAGCTCGGTTTGCCCCGGGTGCGCACCTTCGCCAGGGTGCGCACCTTGATGCGCACGCCTTGGCTGGGCTGCGCACCTTGGTGGGCGCCATGGTGCGCACCTTTCGTGCGCTCCAAGGTGCGCACGAAGTCGGAGCTCGGTTTGCCCCGGGTGCGCACCTTGGTGGGCGCCATGGTGCACTCCGAGGTGCCCAAGATTGGTGCGCACCAAGGAGCGCTCCGAAGTGCGCTCCAAGGTGCGCGCGAAGTCGAAAGTTGGGTTAATTGTCCGGTTTGCCTCGGGTGCGCACCTTGCGTGCACCTTCGCCAGGGTGGGCGCCTTGGTGCGCACACCTTGGCTGGGCTGCGCACACCTTGGCACCCGCGTTTCCTTCATTTTAAATTTTTTTTTTTTACAATCTCTCAAGTGGGAAATTCTATAATCTCAACTTTTTTTGCCTTTTCAGGAAACTTTTGAATGGAGCGCATCATTGGTGCGCTCCGAAGTGTGCTCCAAAGCTCTCTCCAGCTGCGTGCACCTGCCCCGGCCGCGCACCCGGCCCCGCCCAGCTTCGCTCACCTGTCCCGGGCGTCTGGTGCGGAACCTTAGAGTAAGAAACATCACCGTGCACCTTGGCCAACGTGCGCGACTCGACCGAGCGCGCACTGGCCGAGGTGCACACCGATTTCACCTGGGTGCGCGCGCAGCACCTCGGGCGCACCGGGGTGCGCGCACAACGCCCGGGTTGCACCGTGGCCTGTGTGCTCGGGGCGCCTCGGGTGCGCGCTCGGTGTCGCCCCCGCGCGCGCGGTAGTGCGGGCAGCGCACCCCGGCCCGGCCCGGCCCCGACGAGAACGCAAACGGGCAAAAGGTTTATTCAAATAGCATTGCGACGCCCGGCGAAAAACTAAAAAAGGGTGCAACACCGGGACTTCCCGGGAGGTCACCCATCCCAGTACTACTCCGGCCCAAGCGCGCTTAACTGCGGAGTTCTGATGGGATCCGGTGCACTAACGCTGGTATGATCGCACCCGTTATGAGCTTGTCGCAGTGTGTACTTAGCAAACCGCGACCCACGTGCGAATCCACCCCGGCCACCCACCCCCGTCGAGGTGCACACCCTCCCTCGCGAAGTGCGCCCCGTTCGCCAAGTGTGAGCCCTGCCCGGGTGCGCGCACCTTGCTAGGGCGTCGGGTGTGCACCCGGCCCGGCCTACGTGCGTGCACCTGGAGGGGGCGTCGTGTGCGTGCAGTGTCCCGTCTGCAACGCGGTGCCCACACACCACCTCGGGCGCAACGACCTGCGCTCACATGTGGGCCGAGTGCACCTTGGTGCATGTTCGGGGCGCCTCGGGTGCACGCTCGATCTTGCCCCGGTGCACCAAGGCGCTCGGTTTGCCCCGGGTGCGCACTTGGTGCAAGGTGGGCACCCAAAATAGGGATCAAGCACCAAAACACAAGTTTCGGGATGCAAAATGGGACCCAAGGACCACAAATGCGTTCCAAGACCCATGATGGGTCCACGAGAACAAAAATGTGTTCCGAGACTTAATAAACAAATATTGGGTTTTAGGAGAAGAAACATGCTCTGATGCCCAAAACGAGAATCGACCCCGAAAAGGCCACAGGCCAAAAGTGGGATGCGAGACAAAAAAAAATGGGACCCGAGGACCAAAATTGGGTTCCCAGGTCGAAGACAGGGCAACCGGACAAGAAACGACCTCTAAGGCTCGAAATGAGTCCCGACGACTAAAACTTGACAAGAAGCACCCATCAGGCACCCAACTCGACACCCATGGGATGCCGACCCACCCGGGCTTCCACCTAGCACACCTTGGCACCCACCCACCCTCGCACCCAACCTCGCACCCAACTTAGCACCTTTGAACCCACATTGGCACTCACCCTGACCCTGGCACCTTGGAACCCACATTGGCACTCACCTTGACCCTGGCACCCACCTTTGCACTCACCTTGGGACCCACCCTGGCTCCCACCTCGGCACCCACCCAGACACCCACCTTGGTTCCTTGGCACCCACCTTGGATCCTTGGCACCCACCCCGACACCCACCTTGGCACGCAACTTGGCTACTTGCCACCCACCTTGGCTCCTTGACGCCCACCCCGACAACCACCCCGTGACCTACCCTGGCTAGGGTTGGTGCACACCCACCCTGGTGCCCACCTTGGCACCCACCCTATGACCCACCTTGGCACGCACCTTAGTACCCACCCCGTTACCCACCCTAGGACCCACCCCGTGACCCACCTTGGCCAGGGTGGGTGCCTTGGTGCGCACAACTTGCCTGGGCTGCACACCAGGGCGGGCTCAAGATGGCACCCGCGTTCCGTTTTTTTCACTATCTTTCAAAACGGAAATTTTAAAATCTCATTTTTTTCTTTTTTTTGCCTTTTCTGGAAATTAGTGAAGGCAGCGCATCAAAGGTGCGCAATGCTGGTGCGAACCCGGGAGCGCTCCGATGTGTGCTCCAAGGTGCGGCGTGCACGAAGTCCGAGCCCGGTTTGCCCCGGGTGCGCACCTCGCGTGCACCTTCGCCGGGGTGAGCACCTTGGCTGGGTTGCGCGCCCTGGTGCGTACCAAGGAGCGCTCTGAAGTGTGCTCCAAGGTGCGGCGTGCACGAAGTCGGAGCCCGGTTTGCCCCGGGTGTGCACCTCGGGTGCGCACCTCGCGTGCACCTTCGCTGCGGTGGGCACCTTGGCTGGGTTGCGCGCCTTGGTGGGCACCATGCAGTGCACGAAGTCGGAGCCCGGTTTGCCCCGGGCGCGCACCTCCGCCAGGGTGGGCACCTTGGTGCGCACAACTTGCCTGGGCTGCGCATCAGGAAGGGCTCAAGATGGCACCCGCGTTCCGTTTTTTTCACTATCTTTCAGAACGGAAATTTTAAAATATCGTTTTTTTTTGCCTTTTCTGGAAATTAGTGAAGGCAGCGCATCAAAGGTGCGCAACGCTGGTGCGAACCTGGGAGCGCTCCGATGTGTGCTCCAAGGTGCGGCGTGCACGAAGTCGGAGCCCGGTTTGCCTCGGGTGCGCCCTGGTGGGCACCATGGTGCGCACCAAGGAGCGCTCCGAAGTGTGCTCCAAGGTGCGGCCTGCACGAAGTCGGAGCCCGGTTTGCCCCGGGTGTGCACCTCGGGTGGGCACCTTGGTGCGCATGCCTTGCCTGGGCTGCGCACCAGGGCGGGCTCAAGATGGCACCCGCGTTCCTTTTTTTTCACTATCTTTCAAAACGGAAATTTTAAAATCTCATTTTTTTTTGCCTTTTTCTGGAAATTAGTGAAGGCAGCGCATCAAAGGTGCGCACCTCGCTGCCCACCACGGTGCGCAACGCCGGTGGGCACCCGGGAGTGCTTCGAAGTGTGCTCCAAGGTGCTGCGTGCACGTTGTCGGAGCCCGGTTTGCCCCGGGTGCGCACCTCGCGTGCACCTTCGTCGGGGTGGGCACCTTGGCTGGGTTTGCCCCGGCTGCGCTCCGAAGCGGGGTTATTGGAGCGCCGCCTCTTTTTTTGTCGGAGCGTTTGGTGGGGTTTCTCGCATTGGCTCTTCCGAGGCCCGGTTGCCACCCTGGCGCGCACGAAGTCGGAAGTAGGGTTAATTGCCCGGGTGCGCACCTTTGCCAGGGTGGGCACCTTACCTGGGCTGCGCACCAGGGCGGGCTCAAGATGGCACGCGCGTTCCGTTTTTTTCACTATCTTTCAAAACGGAAATTTTAAAATCTCCTTTTTTTTTTGCCTTTTCTGGAAATTAGTGAAGGCAGCGCATCAAAGGTGCGCACCTCGCTGCCCACCTTGGTGTGCTCTGAGGTGCGCACCCGGGAGCGCTACGAAGTGTGCTCCAAGGTGCGGCGTGCACGTTGTCGGAGCCCGGTTTGCCCCGGGTGCGCACCTCGCCTGCACCTTGGCCGGGGTGGGCACCTTGGCTGGGTTTGCCCAGGGTGCGCTCCGAAGCGGGGTTACTGGAGCGCCCCCTCTTTTTTTGTCAGAGCGTTTGGTGGGGTTTCTCGCATTGGCTCTTCCCAGGCCCGGTTGTTGGGTGCGCTCCCACCCTGGCGCGCGCGAAGTTGGAAGTTGGGTTAATTGCCCGGGCGCGCACCTTCGCCAGGGTGGGCACCTTGGTGCGCACACCTTGGCTGGGCTGCGCACCAGGGCGGGCTCAAGATGGCACCAGCATTCCCTTTTTCTCACTATCTTTCAAAACGGAAATTTTAAAATCTCGTTTTTTTTTTGCCTTTTATGGAAATTAGTGAAGGCATCGCATCAAAGGTGCGCACCTCGCTGCCCACCTTGGTGTGCTCCGAGGTGCCCACCACGGTGCGCAACGCCGGTGCGAACCCGGGAGCGCCCCGATGTGTGCTCCAAGGTGCGGCGTGCACGAAGTCGGACCCCGGTTTGCCCCGGGTGCGCACCTCGCGTGCACCTTGGTGCGCACACCTTGGCTGGGTTGCGCGGCCTGGTGGGCACCATGGTGCGCACCAAGGAGCGCTCCGAAGTGTGCTCCAAGGTGCGGCGTGCACGAAGTCGGAGCCCGGTTTGCCCCGGGTACGCACCTCGCGTGCACCTTCGCCGGGGTGGGCACCTCGGCTGGGTTGCGCGCCCTGGTGCGCACCAAGGAGCGCTCCGAAGTGTGCTCCAAGGTGCGGCGTGCACGAAGTCGGAGCCCGGTTTGCCCCGGGTGCGCACCTTCGCCGCGGTGCGCACCATGGCGTGCACGAAGTCGGAGCCCGGTTTGCCCCGGGTGCGCACCTCGCGTGCACCTTCGGCGGGGTTGCGCGCCCTGGTGGGCACCATGGTGCGCACCAAGGAGCGCTCCGAAGTGTGCTCCAAGGTGCGGCGTGCACGAAGTCGGAGCCCGGTTTGCCCCGGGTGCGCACCTCGCGTGCACCTTCGGCGGGGTTGCGCGCCCTGGTGGGCACCATGGTGCGCACCAAGGAGCGCTCCGAAGTGTGCTCCAAGGTGCGGCGTGCACGAAGTCGGAGCCCGGTTTGCCCCGGGTGCGCACCTCGCGTGCACCTTCGCCGCGGTGGGCACCATGGCGTGCACGAAGTCGGAGCCCGGTTTGCCCCGGGTGCGCACCTCGCGTGCACCTTCGCCGGGGTGGGCACCTCGGCTGGGTTGCGCGCCCTGGTGCGCACCAAGGAGCGCTCCGAAGTGTGCTCCAAGGTGCGGCGTGCACGAAGTCGGAGCCCGGTTTGCCCCGGGTGCGCACCTCGCGTGCACCTTCGCCAGGGTGGGCACCTCGGTGCGCACACCTTCTCAATGTTTTCTTGCCTTTTCTGGAAATTGGTGAAGGCAGCGCATCAAAGGTGCGCACCTCGGTGTGCTCCGAGGTGCGAACCCGAGAGCGCTCCGAGGTGCCCACGAAGTCGAAAGTCGGGTTAATTGCATTGTTTTCCCCGGGTGCGCTCCGAGGTGCGCAACATCGGCGCGCACCAAGGAGGGCTCCGAAGTGTGCTCCAAGGTGCGCACGATGGCGTGCACCTCTGGTGCGCACGATTCGGAGCTCGGTTTGACCGGGGTGCGCACACCTTGGCTGGGTTGCGCACCTTTTGTGCGCTCCAAGGTGCGCACGAAGTCGGAGCTCGGTTTGCCCCGGGTGCGCACCTTCGCCAGGGTGCGCACCTTGATGCGCACGCCTTGGCTGGGCTGCGCACCTTGGTGGGCGCCATGGTGCGCACCTTTCGTGCGCTCCAAGGTGCGCACGAAGTCGGAGCTCGGTTTGCCCCGGGTGCGCACCTTGGTGGGCGCCATGGTGCACTCCGAGGTGCCCAAGATTGGTGCGCACCAAGGAGCGCTCCGAAGTGCGCTCCAAGGTGCGCGCGAAGTCGAAAGTTGGGTTAATTGTCCGGTTTGCCTCGGGTGCGCACCTTGCGTGCACCTTCGCCAGGGTGGGCGCCTTGGTGCGCACACCTTGGCTGGGCTGCGCACACCTTGGCACCCGCGTTTCCTTCATTTTAAATTTTTTTTTTTTACAATCTCTCAAGTGGGAAATTCTATAATCTCAACTTTTTTTGCCTTTTCAGGAAACTTTTGAATGGAGCGCATCATTGGTGCGCTCCGAAGTGTGCTCCAAAGCTCTCTCCAGCTGCGTGCACCTGCCCCGGCCGCGCACCCGGCCCCGCCCAGCTTCGCTCACCTGTCCCGGGCGTCTGGTGCGGAACCTTAGAGTAAGAAACATCACCGTGCACCTTGGCCAACGTGCGCGACTCGACCGAGCGCGCACTGGCCGAGGTGCACACCGATTTCACCTGGGTGCGCGCGCAGCACCTCGGGCGCACCGGGGTGCGCGCACAACGCCCGGGTTGCACCGTGGCCTGTGTGCTCGGGGCGCCTCGGGTGCGCGCTCGGTGTCGCCCCCGCGCGCGCGGTAGTGCGGGCAGCGCACCCCGGCCCGGCCCGGCCCCGACGAGAACGCAAACGGGCAAAAGGTTTATTCAAATAGCATTGCGACGCCCGGCGAAAAACTAAAAAAGGGTGCAACACCGGGACTTCCCGGGAGGTCACCCATCCCAGTACTACTCCGGCCCAAGCGCGCTTAACTGCGGAGTTCTGATGGGATCCGGTGCACTAACGCTGGTATGATCGCACCCGTTATGAGCTTGTCGCAGTGTGTACTTAGCAAACCGCGACCCACGTGCGAATCCACCCCGGCCACCCACCCCCGTCGAGGTGCACACCCTCCCTCGCGAAGTGCGCCCCGTTCGCCAAGTGTGAGCCCTGCCCGGGTGCGCGCACCTTGCTAGGGCGTCGGGTGTGCACCCGGCCCGGCCTACGTGCGTGCACCTGGAGGGGGCGTCGTGTGCGTGCAGTGTCCCGTCTGCAACGCGGTGCCCACACACCACCTCGGGCGCAACGACCTGCGCTCACATGTGGGCCGAGTGCACCTTGGTGCATGTTCGGGGCGCCTCGGGTGCACGCTCGATCTTGCCCCGGTGCACCAAGGCGCTCGATTTGCCCCGGGTGCGCACTTGGTGCAAGGTGGGCACCCAAAATAGGGATCAAGCACCAAAACACAAGTTTCGGGATGCAAAATGGGACCCAAGGACCACAAATGCGTTCCAAGACCCATGATGGGTCCACGAGAACAAAAATGTGTTCCGAGACTTAATAAACAAATATTGGGTTTTAGGAGAAGAAACATGCTCTGATGCCCAAAACGAGAATCGACCCCGAAAAGGCCACAGGCCAAAAGTGGGATGCGAGACAAAAAAAAATGGGACCCGAGGACCAAAATTGGGTTCCCAGGTCGAAGACAGGGCAACCGGACAAGAAACGACCTCTAAGGCTCGAAATGAGTCCCGACGACTAAAACTTGACAAGAAGCACCCATCAGGCACCCAACTCGACACCCATGGGATGCCGACCCACCCGGGCTTCCACCTAGCACACCTTGGCACCCACCCACCCTCGCACCCAACCTCGCACCCAACTTAGCACCTTTGAACCCACATTGGCACTCACCCTGACCCTGGCACCTTGGAACCCACATTGGCACTCACCTTGACCCTGGCACCCACCTTTGCACTCACCTTGGGACCCACCCTGGCTCCCACCTCGGCACCCACCCAGACACCCACCTTGGTTCCTTGGCACCCACCTTGGATCCTTGGCACCCACCCCGACACCCACCTTGGCACGCAACTTGGCTACTTGCCACCCACCTTGGCTCCTTGACGCCCACCCCGACAACCACCCCGTGACCTACCCTGGCTAGGGTTGGTGCACACCCACCCTGGTGCCCACCTTGGCACCCACCCTATGACCCACCTTGGCACGCACCTTAGTACCCACCCCGTTACCCACCCTAGGACCCACCCCGTGACCCACCTTGGCCAGGGTGGGTGCACCCACCCTGGTGCCCACCTTGGCACCCACCCATCCTAGCACCCAGCCTGTGACCGGGCTTGGAACCCAACCTTGCACCCGCACCCGTCTTGGCCAGTGTGGGTGCGCACCCATCCTGGCACCCACGTTGTGACACACCCTTTAACCCACGCACCCTAGCACCCACGTTGGCACCCACCTTGGAACCCAACCTAGCAACTTGGCACCCACCCCGTGACCCACCTTGGCATCCACCATAGCAGTCGCCGACTTGGCACCCACCTCGGCACCCACCTTGACACTTGTGGACCCACCTTGCCACTCACCCTAGCATCGACCCATCCTAGCACCCACCCTGGCACCTTTGCACCCTAGCACTCACCCATCCTAGCACCTAACCTGTGACCCACCTTGACACTCACCCTCGCACCCACCTTGGAACCCAACCTAGCACCCACCCACCCTGACACCAACCCTAGCACCTACCCACCCTTGCACCCACCCTGTGACCCATCTTGGCACCCACCCATCCTACCACTCAACCTATCACCCACCTTCTCACCCACCTTGGCATCCACCTTAGCACCCACCCACACTGGCACCTTGGCACCCACCTCGGGCAAGGTGGGTGCACACCCACCCTGGCACCCAATTTAGAACCCACCGAGCATGTTACCCACCTTGGCACCCACATTGCAGCCCACCCTAGTACCCACCCTATGACCCACATTGGCATCCACACCCTAGCACCCAGGCACCTCGACACCCGCCTTGACACCCACCCTAGCACTGAACCTGTGACCCACCTTGGAACTCACCCTAGAACCCACCCACCCTGTGAACCACCTTGGCATCCACCTTAGCACCCACCCACCTTGGCACCCACTCTAGCACTCACCCATCCTAACACCCAACTTGTTACCCACCTTGGCACCCGCCCTCGCGTCCACCTTGAAACCCACCCTAGCACCCACCCACGCAGGAGCCCACCTTGGCACCCAACCTAACACCCACGCATCCTGGCACCCAACTTGTGACCCACCTTGGAACCCACCCTAGTACCCACCTTTGAACCCACTATATCACCAACCCACCTTGGCACCCACCCTATGACCCTCTTTGGAATCCACCCTAGCACGCACCCACCCTGGCACCCACCATGGAGCGCACCCTAGCACCCACCCACCTCGGCACGCACCTCAACACCCACCTTGGTGTGCGCACTGCGCCAACCTCTCAAAGACCCTATGTGGTGCGCTCCAAAGTGTACACCTTTGGTGCGCTCCAAGGTGCGCACCTTTGGTGCACACCGAGGTGCACACCAAAGTGTGCACCGAGGTGAGCACCAAAGTGCACTCCAGGGTGCACACCAAGGCGTGCACCTTTGGTGCGGTCAATGCAAACGAATTCGGAAGTTGGGGTCGATGTCCTAATCGCTGCTGCAGACTACACGTATGAGAATCGGACAAATAGCTTTATATAGGGGAGGTGTTGCGTTTGATGGGTCGACTCCCCTGGTTGTGTGCACTGCACCAACTTCAAAGACCCTGTCTTGTTTAAGAAGTCAAAAGTTGGGGTGGATGTCCTAATCATTGCTGCAGTCTACGCATGTATGAGAATCAGACAAATAGCTTATATAGGGGAGGTGTTGCATTCGGTGGGTTGACTCCCCTGGTTGTGCGCACTGCGCCAACCTCAAAGACCCCGCATAGCAGAAGAAGTCGGAAGTCGGATTTTGGTGAGCACCAAGGCGTGCACCTTTGGTGCGGTCAACGCAGACGAATTCAGAAGTTGGGGTGGATGTCCTAATCGTTGTTGCAGGCTACACATGTATGAGAATCAGACAAATAGCTTATATAGGGGAGGTGTTGGGTTTGATGGGTCAACTCCCTTGGTTGTGCGCATTACGCCAACCTCAAAGACCTTGTTTTCGTTAAGAAGTCAAAAGTTGGGGTCAATGTCCTAATGGCTCCTGCAGGCTACACATGTATGAGAATCGGACAAATAGCTTATATAGGGGAGGTGTTGGGTTTGATGGGTCGACTCCCCTGGTTGTGCGCATTACGTCAACCTCAAAGACCTTGTTTTCGTTAAGAAGTCAAAAGTTGGGGTCGATGTCCTAATTGCTCCTGTAGACTACACATGTATGAGAATCAGACAAATAGCTTATATAGGGGAGGTGTTGGGTTTGATGGGTTGACTCCCCTAGTTGTTCGCATTACACCAACCTCAAAGACCTTGTTTTCGTTTAGAAGCCGAAAGTTGGGGTCGATGTCCTAATTGCTCCTGCAGGCTACGCATGTATGAGAATCAGACAAATAGCTTATATAGGGGAGGTGTTGGGTTTGATGGGTCGACTCCCCTGGTTGTGCGCATTGCGCCAACCTCAAAGACCCTGCATTGCGGATGAAGTCGAAAGTCAGAGTTTGGTGTGCTACAAGGTGTGGTCGAAGGTGCTCACCTAGGTGTGCACCTTTGGAGCACAGGAAAAGTGCCCTCCAAAAGTGCGCACCTTTGGAGTGCACAAAAGTGCCCTCCAAAAGTGCGCACCTTTGGAGCGCAGAAAAGTGCCCTCCAAAAAGTGCCCTCCAAAAGTGCGCACCTTTGGAGCGCAGAAAAGTGCCCTCCAAAAAGTGCCCTCCAAAAGTGCGCACCTTTGGAGCGCAGAAAAGTGCCCTCCAAAAAGTGCCCTCCAAAAGTGCGCACCTTTGGAGCGCAGAAAAGTGCCCTCCAAAAGTGCGCACCTTTGGAGCGCAGAAAAGTGCCCTCCAAAAAGTGCCCTCCAAAAGTGCGCACCTTTGGAGCGCAGAAAAGTGCCCTCCAAAAAGTGCCCTCCAAAAGTGCGCACCTTTGGAGCGCAGAAAAGTGCCCTCCAAAAGTGCGCACCTTTGGAGCGCAGAAAAGTGCCCTCCAAAAAGTGCCCTCCAAAAGTGCGCACCTTTGGAGCGCAGAAAAGTGCCCTCCAAAAAGTGCCCTCCAAAAGTGCGCACCTTTGGAGCGCAGAAAAGTGCCCTCCAAAAGTGCGCACCTTTGGAGCGCACAAAAGTGCCCTCCAAAAGTGCGCACTTTTGGTGCGCACCAAGGCGCTGGTTCGGTCGTTGCAGGCGAGTTCGGAAGTTGGGGTCGATGTCCTGAGCGGAGGTGCAAACTACACAGGTGTCGGAATCGGACAAATAGCTTATATAGGGGAGGTGTATGCTTCGATGGGTCGACTCCCCAGGTTGAGCGCACCGCGCCAACCTCAAAGACCCTACGGTATGGATGAAGTCGGAAGTTGGGTCCGATGACCAATTCGATTAGTAGGTATGCTCATGAGGTCGGAATTTGGGTCCGATGACCTGCCATGTGCAGGAAGGCGAATGTTGACACTGTGCGTTGCAAGGTGCACACCAAGGCGCTGGTGCGGTCTTTTTAGTCGAGTTCGGAAGTTGGGGTCGATGTCCTGATCGGAGGTGCAAGCTACACAGGTGTGGGAATCGGACAAATAGCTTATATAGGGGAGGTGTATGCTTCGTTGGGTCGACTCCCCGGGTTGAGCGCACCGCGCCAACCTCAAAGACCCTACGGTATGGATGAAGTCGGAAGTTGGGTCCGATGACCGATTCGATATGTAGGCATACTCGCGAGGTCGGAATTTGGGTCCGATGACCTGCCACGTGCAGGAAGGCGAATGTTGGCACTGTGCGTTGCAAGGTGCGCACCAAGGCGCTGGTTCGGTCGTTGGAGGCGAGTTCGGAAGTTGGGGTCGATGTCTTGATCGGAGGTGCAAACTACACAGGTGTGGGAATCGGACAAATAGCTTATATAGGGGAGGTGTATGCTTCGTTGGGTCGACTCCCCGGGTTGAGCGCACCGCGCCAACCTCAAAGACCCTACGGTATGGATGAAGTCGGAAGTTGGGTCCGATGACCGATTCGATATGTAGGCATACTCGCGAGGTCGGAATTTGGGTCCGATGACCTGCCATGTGCAGGAAGGCGAATGTTGGGACTGTGCGTCGCAAGGTGCGCACCAAGGCGCTGGTGCCGTCGTTGCAGTCGAGTTCGGAAGTTGGGGTCGATGTCCTGGTCAGAGGTGCAAACTACACAGGTGTGGGAATCGGACAAATAGCTTATATAGGGGAGGTGTATGCTTCGATGGGTCGACTCCCTGGGTTGAGCGCACCGCGCCAACCTCAAAGACCCTACAGTATGGATGAAGTCGGAAGTTGGGTCCGATGACCGATTCGATACGTAGGCATATTGGCGAGGTCTGAATTTGTGTCCGATGACCTGCCATGCGCAGGAAGGCGGAATTTGGGTCCGATGACCGAGTTGATGGCGTGCCATGCGCAGAAAGGCGGAATTTGGGTCCGATGACCGAGTTGATGTTGATGGCCCGCCATGCACAGGAAGGCGGAATTTGGGTCCGATGACCGATTTGAAGGCGTGCCATACGCAAAAAGGCGGAGTTTGGGTCCGATGACCGAGTTGATATTGATGGCCCGCCATGCGCAGGAAGGCGGAATTTGGGTCCGATGACCTGACATACGCATGGAGTCCGACTCGGGGGCCGATGTTCGATTCGATGACTTGCATTGTGGGTAAAGTCGGAAGTTGTGGTCTTTGACCCGATTCGATGACCAGACTTCGGCTGCTTGAGAATCGGACAAATAACTTATATAGGGGAGGTAGTGTTCTCGAGCATCCTCCCCCCGTGCCCGTTTATGTCGATTGATGCTGGTGCTCGACTGGTTGGAGCGCTCGGATGCAAAAATCTTGCACCAGGATTTATCGATTGTGATGGACACGGCAAGTCTCCTGATTGCTATGCAGGAGCTCATCGTGAATCTCTATGCGGCCTTGGTATGGACTCGACCTGCGGAATGGTTCGGCAATGGTAGTCGCTCCAACACGTCCTTGCAATGGCCACAGAGGTGATTCGACTAGAGCTCCAGTCTAGCTTTTGGGTTGCTTGGCGGACTGGTATAGCCGCGATCGAGTTCCGGCCATGAACGTTTTAGATAGCTCTTGGGCTTTCTGGGACGGAAGTCGGAAGTTTGGGCTGTTGTCCGATTTGATGACCATTCTTCGGATGTGTGAGAATCGGACAAATAACTTATATAGGGGACTGTGTTGTCTCACGCAGCCCCCTCCGTGCCCCTCTATCTCGACCGATGTTGGTGCTTGAAAGGGTTGGGATCGCTCGGATTTATAAACGTGCACCACCATTTGTCGAGTGTGAGGGACGCGGCAGGTCTCCTAAATGCTATGCGGGCGCTCTCTGAGAATCTCTATCCGGCCTCGACACAGACTAGTCTTGCTGAATGGTTTGGCACTGGTAGTCGATCCAACACGTCGTTGTTGTGGCCGCCTAGGCGATTCGATTCGAGCCCCCGTCTAGCTTTTGGGTTGCTTGGCGGATTTTGCCCTATCCGCAAGTGAGCTCGGTCCCTAAACGTTCGAGAAACCCGATTGCTATGCGCCGACTCTCTTTCTTGCGAGCCTCCATCTAGCTTTTGGGTCTCTACGGAACGGAAGTCGGAATCTGGGACCGTTGTTTGATTCGACGAGGCAGACTACGGTTGTGCGAGAATCGGACAAATAACTTATATAGGGGAGGTGTTGACTGGAGCATTCTCCCCCGTGCCCCTCTAACTCGACCAATGCTGGCGCTCGAACGGTGGTAGCGCTCGGATTTTCATTGAGCGCCAGCATTGGTCGATTTAGAGGGGCATGCGAGATTCCCGAATGCTATGCGAGGGCTCTAACGGAAATGTCTATTGGTTTCGGTATGGATGCAATTGCGAGTGGTTCGGCAAAGGTAGTCGTTCCGATGCGTCCATGTCGTGGCCAAATCGATAATTCGATTTGAGCCCTCGTATAGCATTTGGGTCTCTCGATGTGATTCCGCATTCCAGTCCCTTTGGGCACTGCTTGAGCCGCATCCCAGGGGGTTCCCTTCCCAATAATCTGCCTCGCAACCCGATTGCTATGCGGTGAGGCTCCTCGGCCGCCTCGGAACTATCTGTGTATCAGACGCATCGCGGGATAAGGGGTTGGCAACGGTAGTCGCCCCAAGCGCGTCCGATGCTTGGACCATTCCGAGGCGGCCCTGAAGCCTCTTCCGTCTAGCCGTTGGGTCCTTCTCGCCGCATCCCTCGCCTCGCACCCCGATTGCTATGCGGTGAGGCTCCTCGGCCGCCTCGGAACTATCTGTGTATCGGACGCGTCGCGGGATAAGGGGTTGTCACTGGTAGTCGCCCCAAGCGCGTCCGATGCTTGGACCATTCCGAGGCGGCCCTGAAGCCTCTTCCGTCTAGCCGTTGGGTCCTTCTCGCCGCATCCCTCGCCTCGCACCCCGATTGCTATGCGGTGAGGCTCCTCGGCCGCCTCGGAACTATCTGTGTATCGGACGCGTCGCGGGATAAGGGGTTGTCATTGGTAGTCGCCCCAAGCGCGTCCGATGCTTGGACCATTCCGAGGCGGCCCTGAAGCCTCTTCCGTCTAGCCGTTGGGTCCTTCTCGCCGCATCCCTCGCCTCGCACCCCGATTGCTATGCGGTGAGGCTCCTCGGCCGCCTCGGAACTATCTGTGTATCGGACGCGTCGCGGGATAAGGGGTTGTCACTGGTAGTCGCCCCAAGCGCGTCCGATGCTTGGACCATTCCGAGGCGGCCCTGAAGCCTCTTCCGTCTAGCCGTTGGGTCCTTCTCGCCGCATCCCTCGCCTCGCACCCCGATTGCTATGCGGTGAGGCTCCTCGGCCGCCTCGGAACTATCTGTGTATCGGACGCGTCGCGGGATAAGGGGTTGTCACTGGTAGTCGCCCCAAGCGCGTTCGATGCTTGGACCATTCCGAGGCGGCCCTGAAGCCTCTTCCGTCTAGCCGTTGGGTCCTTCTCGCCGCATCCCTCGCCTCGCACCCCGATTGCTATGCGGTGAGGCTCCTCGGCCGCCTCGGAACTATCTGTGTATCGGACGCGTCGCGGGATAAGGGGTTGTCACTGGTAGTCGCCCCAAGCGCGTCCGATGCTTAGACCATTCCGAGGCGGACCCGAAGCCTCTTCCGTCTAGCCGTTGGGTCCTTCTCGCCGCATCCTTCGCCTCGCACCCCGATTGCTATGCGGTGAGGCTCCTCGGCCGCCTCGGAACTATCTGTGTATCGGACGCGTCGCGGGATAAGGGGTTGTCACTGGTAGTCGCCCCAAGCGCGTCCGATGCTTGGACCATTCCGAGGCGGACCCGAAGCCTCTTCCGTCTAGCCGTTGGGTCCTTCTCGCCGCATCCCTCGCCTCGCACCCCGATTGCTATGCGGTGAGGCTCCTCGGCCGCCTTGGAACTATCTGTGTATCGGACGCGTCGCGGGATAAGGGGTTGTCACTGGTAGTCGCCCCAAGCGCGTCCGATGCTTGGACCATTCCGAGGCGGACCCGAAGCCTCTTCCGTCTAGCCGTTGGGTCCTTCTCGCCGCATCCCTCGCCTCGCACCCCGATTGCTATGCGGTGAGGCTCCTCGGCCGCCTTGGAACTATCTGTGTATCGGACGCGTCGCGGGATAAGGGGTTGTCACTGGTAGTCGCCCCAAGCGCGTCCGATGCTTGGACCATTCCGAGGCGGACCCGAAGCCTCTTCCGTCTAGCCGTTGGGTCCTTCTCGCCGCATCCCTCGCCTCGCACCCCGATTGCTATGCGGTGAGGCTCCTCGGCCGCCTTGGAACTATCTGTGTATCGGACGCGTCGCGGGATAAGGGGTTGTCACTGGTAGTCGCCCCAAGCGCGTCCGATGCTTGGACCATTCCGAGGCGGCCCCGAAGCCTCTTCCGTGTAGCCGTTGGGTCCTTCTCGCCGCATCCCTCGCCTCGCACCCCGATTGCGATGCGGTGAGGCTCCTCGGCCGCCTTGGAACTATCTGTGTATCGGACGCGTCGCGGGATAAGGGGTTGTCACTGGTAGTCGCCCCAAGCGCGTCCGATGCTTGGACCATTCCGAGGCGGCCCCGAAGCCTCTTCCGTGTAGCCGTTGGGTCCTTCTCGCCGCATCCCTCGCCTCGCACCCCGATTGCTATGCGGTGAGGCTCCTCGGCCGCCTTGGAACTATCTGTGTATCAGACGCGTCGCGGGATAAGGGGTTGTCACTGGTAGTCGCCCCAAGCGCGTCCGATGCTTGGACCATTCCGAGGCGGACCTGAAGCCTCTTCCCTCTAGCCGTTGGGGCTTTCTCGCCGCATCCCTCGCCTCGCACCCTGATTGCTATGCTGTGAGGCTCCTCGGCCGCCTTGGAACTATCTGTGTATCGGACGCATCGCGGGATAAGGGGTTGGCAGTGGTAGTCGCCCCAAGCGCATCCGATGCTTGGACCATTCCGAGGCGGCCCTGCAGCCTCTTCCGTCTAGCCGTTGGGGCCATCTCGCCGCATCCCCCACCTCGCACCACGATTGCTATGCGGTGAGGCTCCTTGGCCGCCTCGGAACTATCTGTGTATCGGACGCATCGCGGGATAAGGGGTTGTCACTGGTAGTCGCCCCAAGCGCGTCCGATGCTTGGACTATTCCGAGGCGGCCCTGCAGCCTCTTCCGTCTAGCCGTTGGGGCCATCTCGCTGCATCCCCCACCTCCTCGGCCGCCTCGGAACTATCTGTGTATCGAACGCATCGCGGGATAAGGGGTTGGCAGTGGTAGTCGCCCCAAGCGCGTCCGATGCTTGGACTATTCCGAGGCAGCCCTGCAGCCTCTTCCGTCTAGCCTTTGGGGCCATCTCGCCGCATCCCTCGCCTCGCACCCCGATTGCTATGCGGTGAGGCTCCTCGGCCGCCTGGGAACTATCTTCGTATCGGACGCATCGCGGGATAAGGGGTTGTCACTGGTAGTCGCCCCAAGCGCGTCCGATGCTTGGACTATTCCGAGGCGGCCCTGTGGCCTCTTCCGTCTAGCCGTTGGGGCCATCTCGCCGCATCCCCCACCTCGCACCCCGATTGCTATGCGGTGAGGCTCTTCGGCCGCCTTGGAACTATCTTCGTATCGGACGCATTGCGGGATAAGGGGTTGTCACTGGTAGTGGCCCCAAGCGCGTCCGATGCTTGGACTATTCCGAGGCGGCCCTGCAGCCTCTTCCGTCTAGCCGTTGGGGCCATCTCGCCGCATCCCCCACCTCGCACCCCGATTGCTATGCGGTGAGGCTCCTCGGCCGCCTTGGAACTATCTTCGTATCGGACGCATCGCGGGATAAGGGGTTGTCACTGGTAGTCGCCCCAAGCGCGTCCGATGCTTGGACTATTCCGACGCGGCCCTGTGGCCTCTTCCGTCTAGCCGTTGGGGCCATCTCGCCGCATCCCCCACCTCGCACCCCGATTGCTATGCGGTGAGGCTCCTCGGCCGCCTTGGAACCATCTTCGTATCGGACGCATCGCGGGATAGGGGGCTGTCACTGGTAGTCGCCCCAAGCGTGTCCGATGCTTGGACCATTCCTAGGCGGCCCTGAAGCCTCTTCCGTCTAGCCGTTGGGGCCTTCCCGCCCCATCCCTCGCCTCGCACCCCCGATTGCTATGCGGTGAGGCTCCTCGGCCGCCTTGGAACCATCTGTGTATCGGACGCATCGCGGGATAAGGGGTTGGCACTGGCAGTCGCCCCAAGCGCGTCCGATGCTTGGACCATTCCGAGGTGGCCCTGAAGCCTCTTCCGTCTAGCCGTTGGGGCCTTCCCGCCCCATCCCTCGCCTCGCACCCCGATTGATATGCGGTGAGGCTCCTCGGCCGCCTTGGAACTATCTGTGTATCGGACGCATCGCGGGATAAGGGGTTGGCACTGGTAGTCGTCCCAATCGCATCCGATGCTTGGACCATTCCGAGGCGGCCCTGCAGCCTCTTCCGTTTAGCCGTCGGGGCCTTCCCGCCGCATCCCTCGCCTCGCATCCCGATTCCTATGCGGTGAGTCTTCTCGGCCGCCACGGAACTATACCTGTTATTGCTACTGCATCCTTCGGCTGGTAACCTCCTCTGCCGCCTTGGAACGTTCTCTTTGTCGGACGCGTCGCGGGATAAGGGGTTGGCACTGGTAGTCGCCCCAAGCGCGCCCGATGCATAGACCGCTCCGAGTCGACCTTGCTTTCAGCCTCTCACATGCATAGACCTCTCTGAGTCGACCCTGCAGCCTCTCACGTTTAGCCTTTGGAATCTCGCCTCACAACATGATTGCTATCCTTGATGCATCCCTTGCCTCGAGCCCTGATTGCTTTCTTGGCTGCATCCCTCCTCTCCTCACAGCCCGGTTGTCATCACTGCTTCATCCGTCGCTTCATGCATTCTGGCTGCTGGGCCCTTCCCACCGCACACCTCGATTGCTATCTCTTCTGCATCACACACCCCGATTGCTATCTCTGCTACATCCCTCGGCTCTCACTTCTGCATCCTTCGCCTCACACCTCGATTGCTATCAATGCTGCATCCGTAACCTCACACCCCGATTGCTATGCGGGGAGGCTCCTTGGCCGCCTTGGAAATTTCTGTGTGTCGGACGCACCGCGGGATAAGGGGTTGGCACTGGTAGTCGCCCCAAGTGCGCCCGATTCTTAGACCGCTTCGAGGTGACCTCGTAGCCTCTTTCGTCCAGGCTTCCTGCCTTCAACGCCCTTTTTACACCTCGATTGCTATGCGCGGGCTCGTTGGCGTCTATCACCTCTCTGCGAAGAGTGGCACGATGATTGTTGGGGTAAATCGTAGCAGTCCGATCTCTGGCCTTGGGCCATTGTGAGGGCTGATGATTTCCTGTGCGCATCTCGTGTTCGCCCAGTAACAGACTCGACGACTTGTAATCGGTCTTGTTCCCGATTGTTCCTGGAGGTAGTCTTCGGAACTCTTGGATTTGACCTGTCACTCGAACTGTCCTCTTCCGAGGATGCTTGTGTGTGTGTGCTTGTGCCATTTCCTTGGCGGTATTAACGAGATATTAAAGAGCGGAGTGAGCGCCTCGCCCAGCTATGTTTGGGGCTCTCACTCCCTTACCCGGTGTGCGACCGCTTTGCACGTAGGTTGCGGAGCATCGCGACTCTTTCGATGTTTGGCGGTTGTCTTCCGGTGATGCGTTGGTCCCGAAGTGCACGTTACTAGCATTTCTGCCATTGTTCTCGATCTTTGGCACGTTCCTTCGTTGCAATTGGATATATATCTCCGTTTATACGCGCAGGCTTCTCCCGCCTATTCAGCGCTGTCCCACTCTCAGCACTCTCGTGGTCTCCTTGGCTTCTCTCTCCCGTGAGCGAGCTCTCTTCTCGAGTCTTTTCCATGTCCCATGGAGGTTGCCTTGCGAAATTCGGGCACACAAACGTGACCGGATAAGAGCGGAATTGCCTATGAGGAGAAGCTCACCTTAGGGAGCAGCAATGCCGAGTGTTTCGACAGAGGGTAGAGGGGGCGTTGTTTGGGCGGTTGCACAAAAGAGTGCTACGTTTGCACTGAAGGTTGCTTCTTCGTCTCCGACGAACTCTTCGAGGCAAAAAAGCTTGTTTACGGGGTCGAGGTGGGACTGTTCGTGCGAGTTGCGCCACCAAAAGTGCGTAGGGGGCATATACCTGGGAAATGGATGTCTCTGAGTGGCCTTACTCGGTCGC
>NW_026729165.1:115000-163016 GCF_030272615.1 Cryptomeria japonica
CCTTTTCTGGAAATTAGTGAAGGCAGCGCATCAAAGGTGCGCACCTCGCTGCCCACCTTGGTGTGCTCTGAGGTGCGCACCCGGGAGCGCTACGAAGTGTGCTCCAAGGTGCGGCGTGCACGTTGTCGGAGCCCGGTTTGCCCCGGGTGCGCACCTCGCCTGCACCTTGGCCAGGGTGGGCACCTTGGCTGGGTTTGCCCAGGGTGCGCTCCGAAGCGGGGTTACTGGAGCGCCCCCTCTTTTTTTGTCAGAGCGTTTGGTGGGGTTTCTCGCATTGGCTCTTCCCAGGCCCGGTTGTTGGGTGCGCTCCCACCCTGGCGCGCGCGAAGTTGGAAGTTGGGTTAATTGCCCGGGCGCGCACCTTCGCCAGGGTGGGCACCTTGGTGCGCACACCTTGGCTGGGCTGCGCACCAGGGCGGGCTCAAGATGGCACCAGCATTCCCTTTTTCTCACTATCTTTCAAAACGGAAATTTTAAAATCTCATTTTTTTTTTGCCTTTTATGGAAATTAGTGAAGGCATCGCATCAAAGGTGCGCACCTCGCTGCCCACCTTGGTGTGCTCCGAGGTGCCCACCACGGTGCGCAACGCCGGTGCGAACCCGGGAGCGCCCCGATGTGTGCTCCAAGGTGCGGCGTGCACGAAGTCGGACCCCGGTTTGCCCCGGGTGCGCACCTCGCGTGCACCTTGGTGCGCACACCTTGGCTGGGTTGCGCGGCCTGGTGGGCACCATGGTGCGCACCAAGGAGCGCTCCGAAGTGTGCTCCAAGGTGCGGCGTGCACGAAGTCGGAGCCCGGTTTGCCCCGGGTACGCACCTCGCGTGCACCTTCGCCGGGGTGGGCACCTCGGCTGGGTTGCGCGCCCTGGTGCGCACCAAGGAGCGCTCCGAAGTGTGCTCCAAGGTGCGGCGTGCACGAAGTCGGAGCCCGGTTTGCCCCGGGTGCGCACCTTCGCCGCGGTGCGCACCATGGCGTGCACGAAGTCGGAGCCCGGTTTGCCCCGGGTGCGCACCTCGCGTGCACCTTCGGCGGGGTTGCGCGCCCTGGTGGGCACCATGGTGCGCACCAAGGAGCGCTCCGAAGTGTGCTCCAAGGTGCGGCGTGCACGAAGTCGGAGCCCGGTTTGCCCCGGGTGCGCACCTCGCGTGCACCTTCGGCGGGGTTGCGCGCCCTGGTGGGCACCATGGTGCGCACCAAGGAGCGCTCCGAAGTGTGCTCCAAGGTGCGGCGTGCACGAAGTCGGAGCCCGGTTTGCCCCGGGTGCGCACCTCGCGTGCACCTTCGCCGCGGTGGGCACCATGGCGTGCACGAAGTCGGAGCCCGGTTTGCCCCGGGTGCGCACCTCGCGTGCACCTTCGCCGGGGTGGGCACCTCGGCTGGGTTGCGCGCCCTGGTGCGCACCAAGGAGCGCTCCGAAGTGTGCTCCAAGGTGCGGCGTGCACGAAGTCGGAGCCCGGTTTGCCCCGGGTGCGCACCTCGCGTGCACCTTCGCCAGGGTGGGCACCTCGGTGCGCACACCTTCTCAATGTTTTCTTGCCTTTTCTGGAAATTGGTGAAGGCAGCGCATCAAAGGTGCGCACCTCGGTGTGCTCCGAGGTGCGAACCCGAGAGCGCTCCGAGGTGCCCACGAAGTCGAAAGTCGGGTTAATTGCATTGTTTTCCCCGGGTGCGCTCCGAGGTGCGCAACATCGGCGCGCACCAAGGAGGGCTCCGAAGTGTGCTCCAAGGTGCGCACGATGGCGTGCACCTCTGGTGCGCACGATTCGGAGCTCGGTTTGACCGGGGTGCGCACACCTTGGCTGGGTTGCGCACCTTTTGTGCGCTCCAAGGTGCGCACGAAGTCGGAGCTCGGTTTGCCCCGGGTGCGCACCTTCGCCAGGGTGCGCACCTTGATGCGCACGCCTTGGCTGGGCTGCGCACCTTGGTGGGCGCCATGGTGCGCACCTTTCGTGCGCTCCAAGGTGCGCACGAAGTCGGAGCTCGGTTTGCCCCGGGTGCGCACCTTGGTGGGCGCCATGGTGCACTCCGAGGTGCCCAAGATTGGTGCGCACCAAGGAGCGCTCCGAAGTGCGCTCCAAGGTGCGCGCGAAGTCGAAAGTTGGGTTAATTGTCCGGTTTGCCTCGGGTGCGCACCTTGCGTGCACCTTCGCCAGGGTGGGCGCCTTGGTGCGCACACCTTGGCTGGGCTGCGCACACCTTGGCACCCGCGTTTCCTTCATTTTAAATTTTTTTTTTTTACAATCTCTCAAGTGGGAAATTCTATAATCTCAACTTTTTTTGCCTTTTCAGGAAACTTTTGAATGGAGCGCATCATTGGTGCGCTCCGAAGTGTGCTCCAAAGCTCTCTCCAGCTGCGTGCACCTGCCCCGGCCGCGCACCCGGCCCCGCCCAGCTTCGCTCACCTGTCCCGGGCGTCTGGTGCGGAACCTTAGAGTAAGAAACATCACCGTGCACCTTGGCCAACGTGCGCGACTCGACCGAGCGCGCACTGGCCGAGGTGCACACCGATTTCACCTGGGTGCGCGCGCAGCACCTCGGGCGCACCGGGGTGCGCGCACAACGCCCGGGTTGCACCGTGGCCTGTGTGCTCGGGGCGCCTCGGGTGCGCGCTCGGTGTCGCCCCCGCGCGCGCGGTAGTGCGGGCAGCGCACCCCGGCCCGGCCCGGCCCCGACGAGAACGCAAACGGGCAAAAGGTTTATTCAAATAGCATTGCGACGCCCGGCGAAAAACTAAAAAAGGGTGCAACACCGGGACTTCCCGGGAGGTCACCCATCCCAGTACTACTCCGGCCCAAGCGCGCTTAACTGCGGAGTTCTGATGGGATCCGGTGCACTAACGCTGGTATGATCGCACCCGTTATGAGCTTGTCGCAGTGTGTACTTAGCAAACCGCGACCCACGTGCGAATCCACCCCGGCCACCCACCCCCGTCGAGGTGCACACCCTCCCTCGCGAAGTGCGCCCCGTTCGCCAAGTGTGAGCCCTGCCCGGGTGCGCGCACCTTGCTAGGGCGTCGGGTGTGCACCCGGCCCGGCCTACGTGCGTGCACCTGGAGGGGGCGTCGTGTGCGTGCAGTGTCCCGTCTGCAACGCGGTGCCCACACACCACCTCGGGCGCAACGACCTGCGCTCACATGTGGGCCGAGTGCACCTTGGTGCATGTTCGGGGCGCCTCGGGTGCACGCTCGATCTTGCCCCGGTGCACCAAGGCGCTCGGTTTGCCCCGGGTGCGCACTTGGTGCAAGGTGGGCACCCAAAATAGGGATCAAGCACCAAAACACAAGTTTCGGGATGCAAAATGGGACCCAAGGACCACAAATGCGTTCCAAGACCCATGATGGGTCCACGAGAACAAAAATGTGTTCCGAGACTTAATAAACAAATATTGGGTTTTAGGAGAAGAAACATGCTCTGATGCCCAAAACGAGAATCGACCCCGAAAAGGCCACAGGCCAAAAGTGGGATGCGAGACAAAAAAAAATGGGACCCGAGGACCAAAATTGGGTTCCCAGGTCGAAGACAGGGCAACCGGACAAGAAACGACCTCTAAGGCTCGAAATGAGTCCCGACGACTAAAACTTGACAAGAAGCACCCATCAGGCACCCAACTCGACACCCATGGGATGCCGACCCACCCGGGCTTCCACCTAGCACACCTTGGCACCCACCCACCCTCGCACCCAACCTCGCACCCAACTTAGCACCTTTGAACCCACATTGGCACTCACCCTGACCCTGGCACCTTGGAACCCACATTGGCACTCACCTTGACCCTGGCACCCACCTTTGCACTCACCTTGGGACCCACCCTGGCTCCCACCTCGGCACCCACCCAGACACCCACCTTGGTTCCTTGGCACCCACCTTGGATCCTTGGCACCCACCCCGACACCCACCTTGGCACGCAACTTGGCTACTTGCCACCCACCTTGGCTCCTTGACGCCCACCCCGACAACCACCCCGTGACCTACCCTGGCTAGGGTTGGTGCACACCCACCCTGGTGCCCACCTTGGCACCCACCCTATGACCCACCTTGGCACGCACCTTAGTACCCACCCCGTTACCCACCCTAGGACCCACCCCGTGACCCACCTTGGCCAGGGTGGGTGCCTTGGTGCGCACAACTTGCCTGGGCTGCACACCAGGGCGGGCTCAAGATGGCACCCGCGTTCCGTTTTTTTCACTATCTTTCAAAACGGAAATTTTAAAATCTCATTTTTTTCTTTTTTTTGCCTTTTCTGGAAATTAGTGAAGGCAGCGCATCAAAGGTGCGCAATGCTGGTGCGAACCCGGGAGCGCTCCGATGTGTGCTCCAAGGTGCGGCGTGCACGAAGTCCGAGCCCGGTTTGCCCCGGGTGCGCACCTCGCGTGCACCTTCGCCGGGGTGAGCACCTTGGCTGGGTTGCGCGCCCTGGTGCGTACCAAGGAGCGCTCTGAAGTGTGCTCCAAGGTGCGGCGTGCACGAAGTCGGAGCCCGGTTTGCCCCGGGTGTGCACCTCGGGTGCGCACCTCGCGTGCACCTTCGCTGCGGTGGGCACCTTGGCTGGGTTGCGCGCCTTGGTGGGCACCATGCAGTGCACGAAGTCGGAGCCCGGTTTGCCCCGGGCGCGCACCTCCGCCAGGGTGGGCACCTTGGTGCGCACAACTTGCCTGGGCTGCGCATCAGGAAGGGCTCAAGATGGCACCCGCGTTCCGTTTTTTTCACTATCTTTCAGAACGGAAATTTTAAAATATCGTTTTTTTTTGCCTTTTCTGGAAATTAGTGAAGGCAGCGCATCAAAGGTGCGCAACGCTGGTGCGAACCTGGGAGCGCTCCGATGTGTGCTCCAAGGTGCGGCGTGCACGAAGTCGGAGCCCGGTTTGCCTCGGGTGCGCCCTGGTGGGCACCATGGTGCGCACCAAGGAGCGCTCCGAAGTGTGCTCCAAGGTGCGGCCTGCACGAAGTCGGAGCCCGGTTTGCCCCGGGTGTGCACCTCGGGTGGGCACCTTGGTGCGCATGCCTTGCCTGGGCTGCGCACCAGGGCGGGCTCAAGATGGCACCCGCGTTCCTTTTTTTTCACTATCTTTCAAAACGGAAATTTTAAAATCTCATTTTTTTTTGCCTTTTTCTGGAAATTAGTGAAGGCAGCGCATCAAAGGTGCGCACCTCGCTGCCCACCACGGTGCGCAACGCCGGTGGGCACCCGGGAGTGCTTCGAAGTGTGCTCCAAGGTGCTGCGTGCACGTTGTCGGAGCCCGGTTTGCCCCGGGTGCGCACCTCGCGTGCACCTTCGTCGGGGTGGGCACCTTGGCTTGGTTTGCCCCGGCTGCGCTCCGAAGCGGGGTTATTGGAGCGCCGCCTCTTTTTTTGTCGGAGCGTTTGGTGGGGTTTCTCGCATTGGCTCTTCCGAGGCCCGGTTGCCACCCTGGCGCGCACGAAGTCGGAAGTAGGGTTAATTGCCCGGGTGCGCACCTTTGCCAGGGTGGCACCTTACCTGGGCTGCGCACCAGGGCGGGCTCAAGATGGCACGCGCGTTCCGTTTTTTTCACTATCTTTCAAAACGGAAATTTTAAAATCTCCTTTTTTTTTTGCCTTTTCTGGAAATTAGTGAAGGCAGCGCATCAAAGGTGCGCACCTCGCTGCCCACCTTGGTGTGCTCTGAGGTGCGCACCCGGGAGCGCTACGAAGTGTGCTCCAAGGTGCGGCGTGCACGTTGTCGGAGCCCGGTTTGCCCCGGGTGCGCACCTCGCCTGCACCTTGGCCGGGGTGGGCACCTTGGCTGGGTTTGCCCAGGGTGCGCTCCGAAGCGGGGTTACTGGAGCGCCCCCTCTTTTTTTGTCAGAGAGTTTGGTGGGGTTTCTCGCATTGGCTCTTCCCAGGCCCGGTTGTTGGGTGCGCTCCCACCCTGGCGCGCGCGAAGTTGGAAGTTGGGTTAATTGCCCGGGCGCGCACCTTCGCCAGGGTGGGCACCTTGGTGCGCAAACCTTGGCTGGGCTGCGCACCAGGGCGGGCTCAAGATGGCACCAGCATTCCCTTTTTCTCACTATCTTTCAAAACGGAAATTTTAAAATCTCGTTTTTTTTTTGCCTTTTATGGAAATTAGTGAAGGCATCGCATCAAAGGTGCGCACCTCGCTGCCCACCTTGGTGTGCTCCGAGGTGCCCACCACGGTGCGCAACGCCGGTGCGAACCCGGGAGCGCCCCGATGTGTGCTCCAAGGTGCGGCGTGCACGAAGTCGGACCCCGGTTTGCCCCGGGTGCGCACCTCGCGTGCACCTTGGTGCGCACACCTTGGCTGGGTTGCGCGGCCTGGTGGGCACCATGGTGCGCACCAAGGAGCGCTCCGAAGTGTGCTCCAAGGTGCGGCGTGCACGAAGTCGGAGCCCGGTTTGCCCCGGGTGCGCACCTTCGCCGCGGTGGGCACCATGGCGTGCACGAAGTCGGAGCCCGGTTTGCCCCGGGTGCGCACCTCGCGTGCACCTTCGCCGGGGTGGGCACCTCGGCTGGGTTGCGCGCCCTGGTGCGCACCAAGGAGCGCTCTGAAGTGTGCTCCAAGGTGCGGCGTGCACGAAGTCGGAGCCCGGTTTGCCCCGGGTGTGCACCTCGCGTGCACCTTCGCTGCGGTGGGCACCTTGGCTGGGTTGCGCGCCTTGGTGGGCACCATGCAGTGCACGAAGTCGGAGCCCGGTTTGCCCCGGGCGCGCACCTCCGCCAGGGTGGGCACCTTGGTGCGCACAACTTGCCTGGGCTGCGCACCAGGAAGGGCTCAAGATGGCACCCGCGTTCCGTTTTTTTCACTATCTTTCAGAACGGAAATTTTAAAATATCGTTTTTTTTTGCCTTTTCTGGAAATTAGTGAAGGCAGCGCATCAAAGGTGCGCAACGCTGGTGCGAACCTGGGAGCGCTCCGATGTGTGCTCCAAGGTGCGGCGTGCACGAAGTCGGACCCCGGTTTGCCCCGGGTGCGCACCTCGCGTGCACCTTGGTGCGCACACCTTGGCTGGGTTGCGCGCCCTGGTGGGCACCATGGTGCGCACCAAGGAGCGCTCCGAAGTGTGCTCCAAGGTGCGGCGTGCACGAAGTCGGAGCCCGGTTTGCCCCGGGTGCGCACCTCGCGTGCACCTTCGCCGCGGTGGGCACCATGGCGTGCACGAAGTCGGAGCCCGGTTTGCCCCGGGTGCGCACCTCGCGTGCACCTTCGCCGGGGTGGGCACCTTGGTGTGCAGACCTTGGCTGGGTTGCGCGCCCTGGTGGGCACCATGGTGCGCACCAAGGAGCGCTCCGAAGTGTGCTCCAAGGTGCGGCCTGCACGAAGTCGGAGCCCGGTTTGCCCCGGGTGTGCACCTCGGGTGGGCACCTTGGTGCGCATGCCTTGCCTGGGCTGCGCACCAGGGCGGGCTCAAGATGGCACCCGCGTTCCTTTTTTTTCACTATCTTTCAAAACGGAAATTTTAAAATCTCATTTTTTTTTGCCTTTTTCTGGAAATTAGTGAAGGCAGCGCATCAAAGGTGCGCACCTCGCTGCCCACCACGGTGCGCAACGCCGGTGGGCACCCGGGAGTGCTTCGAAGTGTGCTCCAAGGTGCTGCGTGCACGTTGTCGGAGCCCGGTTTGCCCCGGGTGCGCACCTCGCGTGCACCTTCGTCGGGGTGGGCACCTTGGCTGGGTTTGCCCCGGCTGCGCTCCGAAGCGGGGTTATTGGAGCGCCGCCTCTTTTTTTGTCGGAGCGTTTGGTGGGGTTTCTCGCATTGGCTCTTCCGAGGCCCGGTTGCCACCCTGGCGCGCACGAAGTCGGAAGTAGGGTTAATTGCCCGGGTGCGCACCTTTGCCAGGGTGGGCACCTTACCTGGGCTGCGCACCAGGGCGGGCTCAAGATGGCACGCGCGTTCCGTTTTTTTCACTATCTTTCAAAACGGAAATTTTAAAATCTCCTTTTTTTTTTGCCTTTTCTGGAAATTAGTGAAGGCAGCGCATCAAAGGTGCGCACCTCGCTGCCCACCTTGGTGTGCTCTGAGGTGCGCACCCGGGAGCGCTACGAAGTGTGCTCCAAGGTGCGGCGTGCACGTTGTCGGAGCCCGGTTTGCCCCGGGTGCGCACCTCGCCTGCACCTTGGCCGGGGTGGGCACCTTGGCTGGGTTTGCCCAGGGTGCGCTCCGAAGCGGGGTTACTGGAGCGCCCCCTCTTTTTTTGTCAGAGCGTTTGGTGGGGTTTCTCGCATTGGCTCTTCCCAGGCCCGGTTGTTGGGTGCGCTCCCACCCTGGCGCGCGCGAAGTTGGAAGTTGGGTTAATTGCCCGGGCGCGCACCTTCGCCAGGGTGGGCACCTTGGTGCGCACACCTTGGCTGGGCTGCGCACCAGGGCGGGCTCAAGATGGCACCAGCATTCCCTTTTTCTCACTATCTTTCAAAACGGAAATTTTAAAATCTCGTTTTTTTTTTGCCTTTTATGGAAATTAGTGAAGGCATCGCATCAAAGGTGCGCACCTCGCTGCCCACCTTGGTGTGCTCCGAGGTGCCCACCACGGTGCGCAACGCCGGTGCGAACCCGGGAGCGCCCCGATGTGTGCTCCAAGGTGCGGCGTGCACGAAGTCGGACCCCGGTTTGCCCCGGGTGCGCACCTCGCGTGCACCTTGGTGCGCACACCTTGGCTGGGTTGCGCGGCCTGGTGGGCACCATGGTGCGCACCAAGGAGCGCTCCGAAGTGTGCTCCAAGGTGCGGCGTGCACGAAGTCGGAGCCCGGTTTGCCCCGGGTACGCACCTCGCGTGCACCTTCGCCGGGGTGGGCACCTCGGCTGGGTTGCGCGCCCTGGTGCGCACCAAGGAGCGCTCCGAAGTGTGCTCCAAGGTGCGGCGTGCACGAAGTCGGAGCCCGGTTTGCCCCGGGTGCGCACCTTCGCCGCGGTGCGCACCATGGCGTGCACGAAGTCGGAGCCCGGTTTGCCCCGGGTGCGCACCTCGCGTGCACCTTCGGCGGGGTTGCGCGCCCTGGTGGGCACCATGGTGCGCACCAAGGAGCGCTCCGAAGTGTGCTCCAAGGTGCGGCGTGCACGAAGTCGGAGCCCGGTTTGCCCCGGGTGCGCACCTCGCGTGCACCTTCGGCGGGGTTGCGCGCCCTGGTGGGCACCATGGTGCGCACCAAGGAGCGCTCCGAAGTGTGCTCCAAGGTGCGGCGTGCACGAAGTCGGAGCCCGGTTTGCCCCGGGTGCGCACCTCGCGTGCACCTTCGCCGCGGTGGGCACCATGGCGTGCACGAAGTCGGAGCCCGGTTTGCCCCGGGTGCGCACCTCGCGTGCACCTTCGCCGGGGTGGGCACCTCGGCTGGGTTGCGCGCCCTGGTGCGCACCAAGGAGCGCTCCGAAGTGTGCTCCAAGGTGCGGCGTGCACGAAGTCGGAGCCCGGTTTGCCCCGGGTGCGCACCTCGCGTGCACCTTCGCCAGGGTGGGCACCTCGGTGCGCACACCTTCTCAATGTTTTCTTGCCTTTTCTGGAAATTGGTGAAGGCAGCGCATCAAAGGTGCGCACCTCGGTGTGCTCCGAGGTGCGAACCCGAGAGCGCTCCGAGGTGCCCACGAAGTCGAAAGTCGGGTTAATTGCATTGTTTTCCCCGGGTGCGCTCCGAGGTGCGCAACATCGGCGCGCACCAAGGAGGGCTCCGAAGTGTGCTCCAAGGTGCGCACGATGGCGTGCACCTCTGGTGCGCACGATTCGGAGCTCGGTTTGACCGGGGTGCGCACACCTTGGCTGGGTTGCGCACCTTTTGTGCGCTCCAAGGTGCGCACGAAGTCGGAGCTCGGTTTGCCCCGGGTGCGCACCTTCGCCAGGGTGCGCACCTTGATGCGCACGCCTTGGCTGGGCTGCGCACCTTGGTGGGCGCCATGGTGCGCACCTTTCGTGCGCTCCAAGGTGCGCACGAAGTCGGAGCTCGGTTTGCCCCGGGTGCGCACCTTGGTGGGCGCCATGGTGCACTCCGAGGTGCCCAAGATTGGTGCGCACCAAGGAGCGCTCCGAAGTGCGCTCCAAGGTGCGCGCGAAGTCGAAAGTTGGGTTAATTGTCCGGTTTGCCTCGGGTGCGCACCTTGCGTGCACCTTCGCCAGGGTGGGCGCCTTGGTGCGCACACCTTGGCTGGGCTGCGCACACCTTGGCACCCGCGTTTCCTTCATTTTAAATTTTTTTTTTTTACAATCTCTCAAGTGGGAAATTCTATAATCTCAACTTTTTTTGCCTTTTCAGGAAACTTTTGAATGGAGCGCATCATTGGTGCGCTCCGAAGTGTGCTCCAAAGCTCTCTCCAGCTGCGTGCACCTGCCCCGGCCGCGCACCCGGCCCCGCCCAGCTTCGCTCACCTGTCCCGGGCGTCTGGTGCGGAACCTTAGAGTAAGAAACATCACCGTGCACCTTGGCCAACGTGCGCGACTCGACCGAGCGCGCACTGGCCGAGGTGCACACCGATTTCACCTGGGTGCGCGCGCAGCACCTCGGGCGCACCGGGGTGCGCGCACAACGCCCGGGTTGCACCGTGGCCTGTGTGCTCGGGGCGCCTCGGGTGCGCGCTCGGTGTCGCCCCCGCGCGCGCGGTAGTGCGGGCAGCGCACCCCGGCCCGGCCCGGCCCCGACGAGAACGCAAACGGGCAAAAGGTTTATTCAAATAGCATTGCGACGCCCGGCGAAAAACTAAAAAAGGGTGCAACACCGGGACTTCCCGGGAGGTCACCCATCCCAGTACTACTCCGGCCCAAGCGCGCTTAACTGCGGAGTTCTGATGGGATCCGGTGCACTAACGCTGGTATGATCGCACCCGTTATGAGCTTGTCGCAGTGTGTACTTAGCAAACCGCGACCCACGTGCGAATCCACCCCGGCCACCCACCCCCGTCGAGGTGCACACCCTCCCTCGCGAAGTGCGCCCCGTTCGCCAAGTGTGAGCCCTGCCCGGGTGCGCGCACCTTGCTAGGGCGTCGGGTGTGCACCCGGCCCGGCCTACGTGCGTGCACCTGGAGGGGGCGTCGTGTGCGTGCAGTGTCCCGTCTGCAACGCGGTGCCCACACACCACCTCGGGCGCAACGACCTGCGCTCACATGTGGGCCGAGTGCACCTTGGTGCATGTTCGGGGCGCCTCGGGTGCACGCTCGATCTTGCCCCGGTGCACCAAGGCGCTCGGTTTGCCCCGGGTGCGCACTTGGTGCAAGGTGGGCACCCAAAATAGGGATCAAGCACCAAAACACAAGTTTCGGGATGCAAAATGGGACCCAAGGACCACAAATGCGTTCCAAGACCCATGATGGGTCCACGAGAACAAAAATGTGTTCCGAGACTTAATAAACAAATATTGGGTTTTAGGAGAAGAAACATGCTCTGATGCCCAAAACGAGAATCGACCCCGAAAAGGCCACAGGCCAAAAGTGGGATGCGAGACAAAAAAAAATGGGACCCGAGGACCAAAATTGGGTTCCCAGGTCGAAGACAGGGCAACCGGACAAGAAACGACCTCTAAGGCTCGAAATGAGTCCCGACGACTAAAACTTGACAAGAAGCACCCATCAGGCACCCAACTCGACACCCATGGGATGCCGACCCACCCGGGCTTCCACCTAGCACACCTTGGCACCCACCCACCCTCGCACCCAACCTCGCACCCAACTTAGCACCTTTGAACCCACATTGGCACTCACCCTGACCCTGGCACCTTGGAACCCACATTGGCACTCACCTTGACCCTGGCACCCACCTTTGCACTCACCTTGGGACCCACCCTGGCTCCCACCTCGGCACCCACCCAGACACCCACCTTGGTTCCTTGGCACCCACCTTGGATCCTTGGCACCCACCCCGACACCCACCTTGGCACGCAACTTGGCTACTTGCCACCCACCTTGGCTCCTTGACGCCCACCCCGACAACCACCCCGTGACCTACCCTGGCTAGGGTTGGTGCACACCCACCCTGGTGCCCACCTTGGCACCCACCCTATGACCCACCTTGGCACGCACCTTAGTACCCACCCCGTTACCCACCCTAGGACCCACCCCGTGACCCACCTTGGCCAGGGTGGGTGCCTTGGTGCGCACAACTTGCCTGGGCTGCACACCAGGGCGGGCTCAAGATGGCACCCGCGTTCCGTTTTTTTCACTATCTTTCAAAACGGAAATTTTAAAATCTCATTTTTTTCTTTTTTTTGCCTTTTCTGGAAATTAGTGAAGGCAGCGCATCAAAGGTGCGCAATGCTGGTGCGAACCCGGGAGCGCTCCGATGTGTGCTCCAAGGTGCGGCGTGCACGAAGTCCGAGCCCGGTTTGCCCCGGGTGCGCACCTCGCGTGCACCTTCGCCGGGGTGAGCACCTTGGCTGGGTTGCGCGCCCTGGTGCGTACCAAGGAGCGCTCTGAAGTGTGCTCCAAGGTGCGGCGTGCACGAAGTCGGAGCCCGGTTTGCCCCGGGTGTGCACCTCGGGTGCGCACCTCGCGTGCACCTTCGCTGCGGTGGGCACCTTGGCTGGGTTGCGCGCCTTGGTGGGCACCATGCAGTGCACGAAGTCGGAGCCCGGTTTGCCCCGGGCGCGCACCTCCGCCAGGGTGGGCACCTTGGTGCGCACAACTTGCCTGGGCTGCGCATCAGGAAGGGCTCAAGATGGCACCCGCGTTCCGTTTTTTTCACTATCTTTCAGAACGGAAATTTTAAAATATCGTTTTTTTTTGCCTTTTCTGGAAATTAGTGAAGGCAGCGCATCAAAGGTGCGCAACGCTGGTGCGAACCTGGGAGCGCTCCGATGTGTGCTCCAAGGTGCGGCGTGCACGAAGTCGGAGCCCGGTTTGCCTCGGGTGCGCCCTGGTGGGCACCATGGTGCGCACCAAGGAGCGCTCCGAAGTGTGCTCCAAGGTGCGGCCTGCACGAAGTCGGAGCCCGGTTTGCCCCGGGTGTGCACCTCGGGTGGGCACCTTGGTGCGCATGCCTTGCCTGGGCTGCGCACCAGGGCGGGCTCAAGATGGCACCCGCGTTCCTTTTTTTTCACTATCTTTCAAAACGGAAATTTTAAAATCTCATTTTTTTTTGCCTTTTTCTGGAAATTAGTGAAGGCAGCGCATCAAAGGTGCGCACCTCGCTGCCCACCACGGTGCGCAACGCCGGTGGGCACCCGGGAGTGCTTCGAAGTGTGCTCCAAGGTGCTGCGTGCACGTTGTCGGAGCCCGGTTTGCCCCGGGTGCGCACCTCGCGTGCACCTTCGTCGAGGTGGGCACCTTGGCTTGGTTTGCCCCGGCTGCGCTCCGAAGCGGGGTTATTGGAGCGCCGCCTCTTTTTTTGTCGGAGCGTTTGGTGGGGTTTCTCGCATTGGCTCTTCCGAGGCCCGGTTGCCACCCTGGCGCGCACGAAGTCGGAAGTAGGGTTAATTGCCCGGGTGCGCACCTTTGCCAGGGTGGCACCTTACCTGGGCTGCGCACCAGGGCGGGCTCAAGATGGCACGCGCGTTCCGTTTTTTTCACTATCTTTCAAAACGGAAATTTTAAAATCTCCTTTTTTTTTTGCCTTTTCTGGAAATTAGTGAAGGCAGCGCATCAAAGGTGCGCACCTCGCTGCCCACCTTGGTGTGCTCTGAGGTGCGCACCCGGGAGCGCTACGAAGTGTGCTCCAAGGTGCGGCGTGCACGTTGTCGGAGCCCGGTTTGCCCCGGGTGCGCACCTCGCCTGCACCTTGGCCGGGGTGGGCACCTTGGCTGGGTTTGCCCAGGGTGCGCTCCGAAGCGGGGTTACTGGAGCGCCCCCTCTTTTTTTGTCAGAGAGTTTGGTGGGGTTTCTCGCATTGGCTCTTCCCAGGCCCGGTTGTTGGGTGCGCTCCCACCCTGGCGCGCGCGAAGTTGGAAGTTGGGTTAATTGCCCGGGCGCGCACCTTCGCCAGGGTGGGCACCTTGGTGCGCAAACCTTGGCTGGGCTGCGCACCAGGGCGGGCTCAAGATGGCACCAGCATTCCCTTTTTCTCACTATCTTTCAAAACGGAAATTTTAAAATCTCGTTTTTTTTTTGCCTTTTATGGAAATTAGTGAAGGCATCGCATCAAAGGTGCGCACCTCGCTGCCCACCTTGGTGTGCTCCGAGGTGCCCACCACGGTGCGCAACGCCGGTGCGAACCCGGGAGCGCCCCGATGTGTGCTCCAAGGTGCGGCGTGCACGAAGTCGGACCCCGGTTTGCCCCGGGTGCGCACCTCGCGTGCACCTTGGTGCGCACACCTTGGCTGGGTTGCGCGGCCTGGTGGGCACCATGGTGCGCACCAAGGAGCGCTCCGAAGTGTGCTCCAAGGTGCGGCGTGCACGAAGTCGGAGCCCGGTTTGCCCCGGGTGCGCACCTTCGCCGCGGTGGGCACCATGGCGTGCACGAAGTCGGAGCCCGGTTTGCCCCGGGTGCGCACCTCGCGTGCACCTTCGCCGGGGTGGGCACCTCGGCTGGGTTGCGCGCCCTGGTGCGCACCAAGGAGCGCTCTGAAGTGTGCTCCAAGGTGCGGCGTGCACGAAGTCGGAGCCCGGTTTGCCCCGGGTGTGCACCTCGCGTGCACCTTCGCTGCGGTGGGCACCTTGGCTGGGTTGCGCGCCTTGGTGGGCACCATGCAGTGCACGAAGTCGGAGCCCGGTTTGCCCCGGGCGCGCACCTCCGCCAGGGTGGGCACCTTGGTGCGCACAACTTGCCTGGGCTGCGCACCAGGAAGGGCTCAAGATGGCACCCGCGTTCCGTTTTTTTCACTATCTTTCAGAACGGAAATTTTAAAATATCGTTTTTTTTTGCCTTTTCTGGAAATTAGTGAAGGCAGCGCATCAAAGGTGCGCAACGCTGGTGCGAACCTGGGAGCGCTCCGATGTGTGCTCCAAGGTGCGGCGTGCACGAAGTCGGACCCCGGTTTGCCCCGGGTGCGCACCTCGCGTGCACCTTGGTGCGCACACCTTGGCTGGGTTGCGCGCCCTGGTGGGCACCATGGTGCGCACCAAGGAGCGCTCCGAAGTGTGCTCCAAGGTGCGGCGTGCACGAAGTCGGAGCCCGGTTTGCCCCGGGTGCGCACCTCGCGTGCACCTTCGCCGCGGTGGGCACCATGGCGTGCACGAAGTCGGAGCCCGGTTTGCCCCGGGTGCGCACCTCGCGTGCACCTTCGCCGGGGTGGGCACCTTAGTGTGCAGACCTTGGCTGGGTTGCGCGCCCTGGTGGGCACCATGGTGCGCACCAAGGAGCGCTCCGAAGTGTGCTCCAAGGTGCGGCCTGCACGAAGTCGGAGCCCGGTTTGCCCCGGGTGTGCACCTCGGGTGGGCACCTTGGTGCGCATGCCTTGCCTGGGCTGCGCACCAGGGCGGGCTCAAGATGGCACCCGCGTTCCTTTTTTTTCACTATCTTTCAAAACGGAAATTTTAAAATCTCATTTTTTTTTGCCTTTTTCTGGAAATTAGTGAAGGCAGCGCATCAAAGGTGCGCACCTCGCTGCCCACCACGGTGCGCAACGCCGGTGGGCACCCGGGAGTGCTTCGAAGTGTGCTCCAAGGTGCTGCGTGCACGTTGTCGGAGCCCGGTTTGCCCCGGGTGCGCACCTCGCGTGCACCTTCGTCGGGGTGGGCACCTTGGCTGGGTTTGCCCCGGCTGCGCTCCGAAGCGGGGTTATTGGAGCGCCGCCTCTTTTTTTGTCGGAGCGTTTGGTGGGGTTTCTCGCATTGGCTCTTCCGAGGCCCGGTTGCCACCCTGGCGCGCACGAAGTCGGAAGTAGGGTTAATTGCCCGGGTGCGCACCTTTGCCAGGGTGGGCACCTTACCTGGGCTGCGCACCAGGGCGGGCTCAAGATGGCACGCGCGTTCCGTTTTTTTCACTATCTTTCAAAACGGAAATTTTAAAATCTCCTTTTTTTTTTGCCTTTTCTGGAAATTAGTGAAGGCAGCGCATCAAAGGTGCGCACCTCGCTGCCCACCTTGGTGTGCTCTGAGGTGCGCACCCGGGAGCGCTACGAAGTGTGCTCCAAGGTGCGGCGTGCACGTTGTCGGAGCCCGGTTTGCCCCGGGTGCGCACCTCGCCTGCACCTTGGCCGGGGTGGGCACCTTGGCTGGGTTTGCCCAGGGTGCGCTCCGAAGCGGGGTTACTGGAGCGCCCCCTCTTTTTTTGTCAGAGCGTTTGGTGGGGTTTCTCGCATTGGCTCTTCCCAGGCCCGGTTGTTGGGTGCGCTCCCACCCTGGCGCGCGCGAAGTTGGAAGTTGGGTTAATTGCCCGGGCGCGCACCTTCGCCAGGGTGGGCACCTTGGTGCGCACACCTTGGCTGGGCTGCGCACCAGGGCGGGCTCAAGATGGCACCAGCATTCCCTTTTTCTCACTATCTTTCAAAACGGAAATTTTAAAATCTCGTTTTTTTTTTGCCTTTTATGGAAATTAGTGAAGGCATCGCATCAAAGGTGCGCACCTCGCTGCCCACCTTGGTGTGCTCCGAGGTGCCCACCACGGTGCGCAACGCCGGTGCGAACCCGGGAGCGCCCCGATGTGTGCTCCAAGGTGCGGCGTGCACGAAGTCGGACCCCGGTTTGCCCCGGGTGCGCACCTCGCGTGCACCTTGGTGCGCACACCTTGGCTGGGTTGCGCGGCCTGGTGGGCACCATGGTGCGCACCAAGGAGCGCTCCGAAGTGTGCTCCAAGGTGCGGCGTGCACGAAGTCGGAGCCCGGTTTGCCCCGGGTACGCACCTCGCGTGCACCTTCGCCGGGGTGGGCACCTCGGCTGGGTTGCGCGCCCTGGTGCGCACCAAGGAGCGCTCCGAAGTGTGCTCCAAGGTGCGGCGTGCACGAAGTCGGAGCCCGGTTTGCCCCGGGTGCGCACCTTCGCCGCGGTGCGCACCATGGCGTGCACGAAGTCGGAGCCCGGTTTGCCCCGGGTGCGCACCTCGCGTGCACCTTCGGCGGGGTTGCGCGCCCTGGTGGGCACCATGGTGCGCACCAAGGAGCGCTCCGAAGTGTGCTCCAAGGTGCGGCGTGCACGAAGTCGGAGCCCGGTTTGCCCCGGGTGCGCACCTCGCGTGCACCTTCGGCGGGGTTGCGCGCCCTGGTGGGCACCATGGTGCGCACCAAGGAGCGCTCCGAAGTGTGCTCCAAGGTGCGGCGTGCACGAAGTCGGAGCCCGGTTTGCCCCGGGTGCGCACCTCGCGTGCACCTTCGCCGCGGTGGGCACCATGGCGTGCACGAAGTCGGAGCCCGGTTTGCCCCGGGTGCGCACCTCGCGTGCACCTTCGCCGGGGTGGGCACCTCGGCTGGGTTGCGCGCCCTGGTGCGCACCAAGGAGCGCTCCGAAGTGTGCTCCAAGGTGCGGCGTGCACGAAGTCGGAGCCCGGTTTGCCCCGGGTGCGCACCTCGCGTGCACCTTCGCCAGGGTGGGCACCTCGGTGCGCACACCTTCTCAATGTTTTCTTGCCTTTTCTGGAAATTGGTGAAGGCAGCGCATCAAAGGTGCGCACCTCGGTGTGCTCCGAGGTGCGAACCCGAGAGCGCTCCGAGGTGCCCACGAAGTCGAAAGTCGGGTTAATTGCATTGTTTTCCCCGGGTGCGCTCCGAGGTGCGCAACATCGGCGCGCACCAAGGAGGGCTCCGAAGTGTGCTCCAAGGTGCGCACGATGGCGTGCACCTCTGGTGCGCACGATTCGGAGCTCGGTTTGACCGGGGTGCGCACACCTTGGCTGGGTTGCGCACCTTTTGTGCGCTCCAAGGTGCGCACGAAGTCGGAGCTCGGTTTGCCCCGGGTGCGCACCTTCGCCAGGGTGCGCACCTTGATGCGCACGCCTTGGCTGGGCTGCGCACCTTGGTGGGCGCCATGGTGCGCACCTTTCGTGCGCTCCAAGGTGCGCACGAAGTCGGAGCTCGGTTTGCCCCGGGTGCGCACCTTGGTGGGCGCCATGGTGCACTCCGAGGTGCCCAAGATTGGTGCGCACCAAGGAGCGCTCCGAAGTGCGCTCCAAGGTGCGCGCGAAGTCGAAAGTTGGGTTAATTGTCCGGTTTGCCTCGGGTGCGCACCTTGCGTGCACCTTCGCCAGGGTGGGCGCCTTGGTGCGCACACCTTGGCTGGGCTGCGCACACCTTGGCACCCGCGTTTCCTTCATTTTAAATTTTTTTTTTTTACAATCTCTCAAGTGGGAAATTCTATAATCTCAACTTTTTTTGCCTTTTCAGGAAACTTTTGAATGGAGCGCATCATTGGTGCGCTCCGAAGTGTGCTCCAAAGCTCTCTCCAGCTGCGTGCACCTGCCCCGGCCGCGCACCCGGCCCCGCCCAGCTTCGCTCACCTGTCCCGGGCGTCTGGTGCGGAACCTTAGAGTAAGAAACATCACCGTGCACCTTGGCCAACGTGCGCGACTCGACCGAGCGCGCACTGGCCGAGGTGCACACCGATTTCACCTGGGTGCGCGCGCAGCACCTCGGGCGCACCGGGGTGCGCGCACAACGCCCGGGTTGCACCGTGGCCTGTGTGCTCGGGGCGCCTCGGGTGCGCGCTCGGTGTCGCCCCCGCGCGCGCGGTAGTGCGGGCAGCGCACCCCGGCCCGGCCCGGCCCCGACGAGAACGCAAACGGGCAAAAGGTTTATTCAAATAGCATTGCGACGCCCGGCGAAAAACTAAAAAAGGGTGCAACACCGGGACTTCCCGGGAGGTCACCCATCCCAGTACTACTCCGGCCCAAGCGCGCTTAACTGCGGAGTTCTGATGGGATCCGGTGCACTAACGCTGGTATGATCGCACCCGTTATGAGCTTGTCGCAGTGTGTACTTAGCAAACCGCGACCCACGTGCGAATCCACCCCGGCCACCCACCCCCGTCGAGGTGCACACCCTCCCTCGCGAAGTGCGCCCCGTTCGCCAAGTGTGAGCCCTGCCCGGGTGCGCGCACCTTGCTAGGGCGTCGGGTGTGCACCCGGCCCGGCCTACGTGCGTGCACCTGGAGGGGGCGTCGTGTGCGTGCAGTGTCCCGTCTGCAACGCGGTGCCCACACACCACCTCGGGCGCAACGACCTGCGCTCACATGTGGGCCGAGTGCACCTTGGTGCATGTTCGGGGCGCCTCGGGTGCACGCTCGATCTTGCCCCGGTGCACCAAGGCGCTCGGTTTGCCCCGGGTGCGCACTTGGTGCAAGGTGGGCACCCAAAATAGGGATCAAGCACCAAAACACAAGTTTCGGGATGCAAAATGGGACCCAAGGACCACAAATGCGTTCCAAGACCCATGATGGGTCCACGAGAACAAAAATGTGTTCCGAGACTTAATAAACAAATATTGGGTTTTAGGAGAAGAAACATGCTCTGATGCCCAAAACGAGAATCGACCCCGAAAAGGCCACAGGCCAAAAGTGGGATGCGAGACAAAAAAAAATGGGACCCGAGGACCAAAATTGGGTTCCCAGGTCGAAGACAGGGCAACCGGACAAGAAACGACCTCTAAGGCTCGAAATGAGTCCCGACGACTAAAACTTGACAAGAAGCACCCATCAGGCACCCAACTCGACACCCATGGGATGCCGACCCACCCGGGCTTCCACCTAGCACACCTTGGCACCCACCCACCCTCGCACCCAACCTCGCACCCAACTTAGCACCTTTGAACCCACATTGGCACTCACCCTGACCCTGGCACCTTGGAACCCACATTGGCACTCACCTTGACCCTGGCACCCACCTTTGCACTCACCTTGGGACCCACCCTGGCTCCCACCTCGGCACCCACCCAGACACCCACCTTGGTTCCTTGGCACCCACCTTGGATCCTTGGCACCCACCCCGACACCCACCTTGGCACGCAACTTGGCTACTTGCCACCCACCTTGGCTCCTTGACGCCCACCCCGACAACCACCCCGTGACCTACCCTGGCTAGGGTTGGTGCACACCCACCCTGGTGCCCACCTTGGCACCCACCCTATGACCCACCTTGGCACGCACCTTAGTACCCACCCCGTTACCCACCCTAGGACCCACCCCGTGACCCACCTTGGCCAGGGTGGGTGCCTTGGTGCGCACAACTTGCCTGGGCTGCACACCAGGGCGGGCTCAAGATGGCACCCGCGTTCCGTTTTTTTCACTATCTTTCAAAACGGAAATTTTAAAATCTCATTTTTTTCTTTTTTTTGCCTTTTCTGGAAATTAGTGAAGGCAGCGCATCAAAGGTGCGCAATGCTGGTGCGAACCCGGGAGCGCTCCGATGTGTGCTCCAAGGTGCGGCGTGCACGAAGTCCGAGCCCGGTTTGCCCCGGGTGCGCACCTCGCGTGCACCTTCGCCGGGGTGAGCACCTTGGCTGGGTTGCGCGCCCTGGTGCGTACCAAGGAGCGCTCTGAAGTGTGCTCCAAGGTGCGGCGTGCACGAAGTCGGAGCCCGGTTTGCCCCGGGTGTGCACCTCGGGTGCGCACCTCGCGTGCACCTTCGCTGCGGTGGGCACCTTGGCTGGGTTGCGCGCCTTGGTGGGCACCATGCAGTGCACGAAGTCGGAGCCCGGTTTGCCCCGGGCGCGCACCTCCGCCAGGGTGGGCACCTTGGTGCGCACAACTTGCCTGGGCTGCGCATCAGGAAGGGCTCAAGATGGCACCCGCGTTCCGTTTTTTTCACTATCTTTCAGAACGGAAATTTTAAAATATCGTTTTTTTTTGCCTTTTCTGGAAATTAGTGAAGGCAGCGCATCAAAGGTGCGCAACGCTGGTGCGAACCTGGGAGCGCTCCGATGTGTGCTCCAAGGTGCGGCGTGCACGAAGTCGGAGCCCGGTTTGCCTCGGGTGCGCCCTGGTGGGCACCATGGTGCGCACCAAGGAGCGCTCCGAAGTGTGCTCCAAGGTGCGGCCTGCACGAAGTCGGAGCCCGGTTTGCCCCGGGTGTGCACCTCGGGTGGGCACCTTGGTGCGCATGCCTTGCCTGGGCTGCGCACCAGGGCGGGCTCAAGATGGCACCCGCGTTCCTTTTTTTTCACTATCTTTCAAAACGGAAATTTTAAAATCTCATTTTTTTTTGCCTTTTTCTGGAAATTAGTGAAGGCAGCGCATCAAAGGTGCGCACCTCGCTGCCCACCACGGTGCGCAACGCCGGTGGGCACCCGGGAGTGCTTCGAAGTGTGCTCCAAGGTGCTGCGTGCACGTTGTCGGAGCCCGGTTTGCCCCGGGTGCGCACCTCGCGTGCACCTTCGTCGGGGTGGGCACCTTGGCTTGGTTTGCCCCGGCTGCGCTCCGAAGCGGGGTTATTGGAGCGCCGCCTCTTTTTTTGTCGGAGCGTTTGGTGGGGTTTCTCGCATTGGCTCTTCCGAGGCCCGGTTGCCACCCTGGCGCGCACGAAGTCGGAAGTAGGGTTAATTGCCCGGGTGCGCACCTTTGCCAGGGTGGCACCTTACCTGGGCTGCGCACCAGGGCGGGCTCAAGATGGCACGCGCGTTCCGTTTTTTTCACTATCTTTCAAAACGGAAATTTTAAAATCTCCTTTTTTTTTTGCCTTTTCTGGAAATTAGTGAAGGCAGCGCATCAAAGGTGCGCACCTCGCTGCCCACCTTGGTGTGCTCTGAGGTGCGCACCCGGGAGCGCTACGAAGTGTGCTCCAAGGTGCGGCGTGCACGTTGTCGGAGCCCGGTTTGCCCCGGGTGCGCACCTCGCCTGCACCTTGGCCGGGGTGGGCACCTTGGCTGGGTTTGCCCAGGGTGCGCTCCGAAGCGGGGTTACTGGAGCGCCCCCTCTTTTTTTGTCAGAGAGTTTGGTGGGGTTTCTCGCATTGGCTCTTCCCAGGCCCGGTTGTTGGGTGCGCTCCCACCCTGGCGCGCGCGAAGTTGGAAGTTGGGTTAATTGCCCGGGCGCGCACCTTCGCCAGGGTGGGCACCTTGGTGCGCAAACCTTGGCTGGGCTGCGCACCAGGGCGGGCTCAAGATGGCACCAGCATTCCCTTTTTCTCACTATCTTTCAAAACGGAAATTTTAAAATCTCGTTTTTTTTTTGCCTTTTATGGAAATTAGTGAAGGCATCGCATCAAAGGTGCGCACCTCGCTGCCCACCTTGGTGTGCTCCGAGGTGCCCACCACGGTGCGCAACGCCGGTGCGAACCCGGGAGCGCCCCGATGTGTGCTCCAAGGTGCGGCGTGCACGAAGTCGGACCCCGGTTTGCCCCGGGTGCGCACCTCGCGTGCACCTTGGTGCGCACACCTTGGCTGGGTTGCGCGGCCTGGTGGGCACCATGGTGCGCACCAAGGAGCGCTCCGAAGTGTGCTCCAAGGTGCGGCGTGCACGAAGTCGGAGCCCGGTTTGCCCCGGGTGCGCACCTTCGCCGCGGTGGGCACCATGGCGTGCACGAAGTCGGAGCCCGGTTTGCCCCGGGTGCGCACCTCGCGTGCACCTTCGCCGGGGTGGGCACCTCGGCTGGGTTGCGCGCCCTGGTGCGCACCAAGGAGCGCTCTGAAGTGTGCTCCAAGGTGCGGCGTGCACGAAGTCGGAGCCCGGTTTGCCCCGGGTGTGCACCTCGCGTGCACCTTCGCTGCGGTGGGCACCTTGGCTGGGTTGCGCGCCTTGGTGGGCACCATGCAGTGCACGAAGTCGGAGCCCGGTTTGCCCCGGGCGCGCACCTCCGCCAGGGTGGGCACCTTGGTGCGCACAACTTGCCTGGGCTGCGCACCAGGAAGGGCTCAAGATGGCACCCGCGTTCCGTTTTTTTCACTATCTTTCAGAACGGAAATTTTAAAATATCGTTTTTTTTTGCCTTTTCTGGAAATTAGTGAAGGCAGCGCATCAAAGGTGCGCAACGCTGGTGCGAACCTGGGAGCGCTCCGATGTGTGCTCCAAGGTGCGGCGTGCACGAAGTCGGACCCCGGTTTGCCCCGGGTGCGCACCTCGCGTGCACCTTGGTGCGCACACCTTGGCTGGGTTGCGCGCCCTGGTGGGCACCATGGTGCGCACCAAGGAGCGCTCCGAAGTGTGCTCCAAGGTGCGGCGTGCACGAAGTCGGAGCCCGGTTTGCCCCGGGTGCGCACCTCGCGTGCACCTTCGCCGCGGTGGGCACCATGGCGTGCACGAAGTCGGAGCCCGGTTTGCCCCGGGTGCGCACCTCGCGTGCACCTTCGCCGGGGTGGGCACCTTGGTGTGCAGACCTTGGCTGGGTTGCGCGCCCTGGTGGGCACCATGGTGCGCACCAAGGAGCGCTCCGAAGTGTGCTCCAAGGTGCGGCCTGCACGAAGTCGGAGCCCGGTTTGCCCCGGGTGTGCACCTCGGGTGGGCACCTTGGTGCGCATGCCTTGCCTGGGCTGCGCACCAGGGCGGGCTCAAGATGGCACCCGCGTTCCTTTTTTTTCACTATCTTTCAAAACGGAAATTTTAAAATCTCATTTTTTTTTGCCTTTTTCTGGAAATTAGTGAAGGCAGCGCATCAAAGGTGCGCACCTCGCTGACCACGGTGCGCAACGCCGGTGGGGCACCCCGGGAGTGCTTCGAAGTGTGCTCCAAGTGCTGCGTGCACGTTGTCGGAGGCCCGGTTTGCCCCGGGGTGCGCACCTCGCGTGCACCTTCGTCGGGGTGGCACCTTGGCTGGGTTGCCCCGGCTGTGCTCCGAAGCGGGGTTATTGGGTGCGCGCCGCCTCTTTTTTTGTCGGAGCGTTTGGTGGGGTTTCTCGCATTGGCTCTTCCGAGGTCCCGGTTGCCACCCTGGCGCGCACGAAGTCGGAAGTAGGGTTAATTGCCCGGAGTGCGCAACCTTTGCCAGGGTGGGCACCATACCTGGGCTGCGCACCAGGGCGGGCTCAAGATGGCACGCGCGTTCCGTTTTTTTCACTATCTTTCAAAACGGAGAATTTTAAAATCTCCTTTTTTTTTTTGCCTTTTCTGGAAATTAGTGAAGGCAGCGCATCAAAGGTGCGCACCTCGCTGCCCACCTTGGTGTGCTCTGAGGTGCCGCACCCGGGGAGCGCTACGAAGTGTGCTCCAAGGTGGCGGCGTTGCACGTTGTCGGAGCCCGGTTTTGCCCCGGGTGCGCACCTCGCCTGCACCTTGGCCGGGGTGGGCACCTTGGCTGGGTTTGCCCAGGGTGCGCTCCGAAGCGGGGTTACTGGAGCGCCCCCTCTTTTTTTGTCAGAGCGGTTTGGTGGGGTTTCTCGCATTGGCTCTTCCCAGGCCCCGGTTGTTGGGTGCGCTCCCACCCTGGCGCGCGCGAAGTTGGAAGTTGGGTTAATTGCCCGGGCGCGCACCTTCGCCAGGGTGGGCACCTTGGTGCGCACACCTTGGCTGGGCTGCGCACCAGGGCGGGCTCAAGATGGGCACCAGCATTCCCTTTTTCTCACTATCTTTCAAAACGGAAATTTTAAAATCTCGTTTTTTTTTTTGCCTTTTATGGAAATTAGTGAAGGCATCGCATCAAAGGTGCGCACCTCGCTGCCCACCTTGGTTGTGCTCCGAGTGCCCACCACGGTGCGCAACGCCGGTGCGAACCCGGGGAGCGCCCCGATGTGTGCTCCAAGGTGCGGCGTGCACGAAGTCGGACCCCGGTTTGGCCCCGGTGTGCGCACCTCGCGTGCACCTTGGTGCGCACACCTTGGCTGGGTTGCGCGGCCTGGTGGGCACCATGGTGCGCACCAAGGAGCGCTCCGAAGTGTGCTCCAAGGTGCGGCGTGCACGAAGTCGGAGCCCGGTTTGCCCCGGGTACGCACCTCGCGTGCACCTTCGCCGGGGGTGGGGCACCTCGGCTGGGTTGCGCGCCCTGGTGCGCACCAAGGAGCGCTCCGAAGTGTGCTCCAAGGTGCGGCGTGCACGAAGTCGGAGCCCGGTTTGCCCCGGGTGCGCACCTTCGCCGCGGTGCGCACCATGGCGTGCACGAAGTCGGAGCCCGGTTTTGCCCCGGGTGCGCACCTCGCGTGCACCTTCGGCGGGGTTGCGCGCCCTGGTGGGCACCATGGTGCGCACCAAGGAGCGCTCCGAAGTGTGCTCCAAAGGTGCGGCTGTGCACGAAGTCGGAGCACCGGTTTGCCCCGGTGTGCGCACCTCGCGTGCACCTTCCGGCGGGGTTGCGCGCCCTGGTGGGCACCATGGTGGCGCACCAAGGAGCGCTCCGAAGTGTGCTCCAAGGTGCGGCGGTGCACGAAGTCGGAGCCCGGTTTGCCCCGGGTGCGCACCTCGCGTGCACCTTCGCCGCGGTGGGCACCATGGCGTGCACGAAGTCGGAGCCCGGTTTGCCCCGGGTGCGCACCTCGCGTGCACCTTCGCCGGGGTGGGCACCTCGGCTGGGTTGCGCGCCCTGGTGCGCACCAAGGAGCGCTCCGAAGTGGGTGGCTCCAAGGTGGCGGCGTGCACGAAGTCGGAGCCCGGTTTGCACCGGGTGCGCACCTCGCGTGCACCTTCGCCAGGGTGGGCACCTCGGTGCGCACACCTTCTCAATGTTTTCTTGCCTTTTCTGGAAATTGGTGAAGGCAGCGCATCAAAGGTGCGCACCTCGGTGTGCTCCGAGGTGCGAACCCGAGAGCGCTCCGAGGTGCCCACGAAGTCGAAAGTCGGGTTAATTGCATTGTTTTCCCTCCGGGTGCGCTCCGAGGTGCGCAAACATCGGCGCGCACCAAGGAGGGCTCCGAAGTGTGCTCCAAGGGTGCGCACGATGGCGTGCACCTCTGGTGCGCACGATTCGGAGCTCGGTTTGACCGGGTGTGCGCACACCTTGGCTGGGTTGCGCACCTTTTGTGCGCTCCAAGGTGCGCACGAAGTCGGAGCACGGTTTTGCCCCGGGTGCGCACCTTCGCCAGGGTGCGCAACCTTGATGCGCACGCCTTGGCTGGGCTGCGCACCTTGGTGGGCGCCATGGTGCGCACCTTTCGTGCGCTCCAAGGTGCGCACGAAGTCGGAGCTCGGTTTGCCCCGGGTGCGCACCTTTGGTGGGCGCCATGGTGCACTCCGAGGTGCCCAAGATTGGTGCGCACCAAGGAGCGCTCCGAAGTGCGCTCCAAGGTGCGCGGCGAAGTCGAAAGTTGGGTTTAATTGTCCGTTTGCCTCGGGTGCGCACCTTGCGTGCACCTTCGCCAGGGTGGGCGCCTTGGTGCGCACACCTTGGCTGGGCTGCGCACACCTTGGCACCCGCGTTTCCTTCATTTTAAATTTTTTTTTTTTACAATCTCATCAAGTGGGAAATTCTATAATCTCAACTTTTTTTTGCCTTTTCAGGAAACTTTTGAATGGAGCGCATCATTGGTGCGCTCCGAAGTGTGCTCCAAAGCTCTCTCCAGCTGCGTGCACCTGCCCCGGTCCGCGCACCCGGCCCCGCCCAGCTTCGCTCACCTGTCCCGGGCGTCTGGTGCGGAACCTTAGAGTAAGAAACATCACCGTGCACCTTGGCCAACGTGCGCGACTTCGATCCGAGGCGCGCACTGGCCGAGGTGCACACCGATTTCACCTGGGTGCGCGCGCAGCACCTCGGGCGCACCGGGGTGCGCGCACAACGCCCGGGTTGCACCGTGGCCTGTGTGCTCGGGGCGCCTCGGGTGCGCGCTCGGTGTCGCCCCCGCGCGCGCGGTAGTGCGGGCAGCGCACCCCGGCCCGGCCCGGCCCCGACGAGAACGCAAACGGGCAAAAGGTTTATTCAAATAGCATTGCGACGCCCGGCGAAAAACTAAAAAAGGGTGCAACACCGGGACTTCCCGGGAGGTCACCCATCCCAGTACTACTCCGGCCCAAGCGCGCTTAACTGCGGAGTTCTGATGGGATCCGGTGCACTAACGCTGGTATGATCGCACCCGTTATGAGCTTGTCGCAGTGTGTACTTAGCAAACCGCGACCCACGTGCGAATCCACCCCGGCCACCCACCCCCGTCGAGGTGCACACCCTCCCTCGCGAAGTGCGCCCCGTTCGCCAAGTGTGAGCCCTGCCCGGGTGCGCGCACCTTGCTAGGGCGTCGGGTGTGCACCCGGCCCGGCCTACGTGCGTGCACCTGGAGGGGGCGTCGTGTGCGTGCAGTGTCCCGTCTGCAACGCGGTGCCCACACACCACCTCGGGCGCAACGACCTGCGCTCACATGTGGGCCGAGTGCACCTTGGTGCATGTTCGGGGCGCCTCGGGTGCACGCTCGATCTTGCCCCGGTGCACCAAGGCGCTCGGTTTGCCCCGGGTGCGCACTTGGTGCAAGGTGGGCACCCAAAATAGGGATCAAGCACCAAAACACAAGTTTCGGGATGCAAAATGGGACCCAAGGACCACAAATGCGTTCCAAGACCCATGATGGGTCCACGAGAACAAAAATGTGTTCCGAGACTTAATAAACAAATATTGGGTTTTAGGAGAAGAAACATGCTCTGATGCCCAAAACGAGAATCGACCCCGAAAAGGCCACAGGCCAAAAGTGGGATGCGAGACAAAAAAAAATGGGACCCGAGGACCAAAATTGGGTTCCCAGGTCGAAGACAGGGCAACCGGACAAGAAACGACCTCTAAGGCTCGAAATGAGTCCCGACGACTAAAACTTGACAAGAAGCACCCATCAGGCACCCAACTCGACACCCATGGGATGCCGACCCACCCGGGCTTCCACCTAGCACACCTTGGCACCCACCCACCCTCGCACCCAACCTCGCACCCAACTTAGCACCTTTGAACCCACATTGGCACTCACCCTGACCCTGGCACCTTGGAACCCACATTGGCACTCACCTTGACCCTGGCACCCACCTTTGCACTCACCTTGGGACCCACCCTGGCTCCCACCTCGGCACCCACCCAGACACCCACCTTGGTTCCTTGGCACCCACCTTGGATCCTTGGCACCCACCCCGACACCCACCTTGGCACGCAACTTGGCTACTTGCCACCCACCTTGGCTCCTTGACGCCCACCCCGACAACCACCCCGTGACCTACCCTGGCTAGGGTTGGTGCACACCCACCCTGGTGCCCACCTTGGCACCCACCCTATGACCCACCTTGGCACGCACCTTAGTACCCACCCCGTTACCCACCCTAGGACCCACCCCGTGACCCACCTTGGCCAGGGTGGGTGCCTTGGTGCGCACAACTTGCCTGGGCTGCACACCAGGGCGGGCTCAAGATGGCACCCGCGTTCCGTTTTTTTCACTATCTTTCAAAACGGAAATTTTAAAATCTCATTTTTTTCTTTTTTTTGCCTTTTCTGGAAATTAGTGAAGGCAGCGCATCAAAGGTGCGCAATGCTGGTGCGAACCCGGGAGCGCTCCGATGTGTGCTCCAAGGTGCGGCGTGCACGAAGTCCGAGCCCGGTTTGCCCCGGGTGCGCACCTCGCGTGCACCTTCGCCGGGGTGAGCACCTTGGCTGGGTTGCGCGCCCTGGTGCGTACCAAGGAGCGCTCTGAAGTGTGCTCCAAGGTGCGGCGTGCACGAAGTCGGAGCCCGGTTTGCCCCGGGTGTGCACCTCGGGTGCGCACCTCGCGTGCACCTTCGCTGCGGTGGGCACCTTGGCTGGGTTGCGCGCCTTGGTGGGCACCATGCAGTGCACGAAGTCGGAGCCCGGTTTGCCCCGGGCGCGCACCTCCGCCAGGGTGGGCACCTTGGTGCGCACAACTTGCCTGGGCTGCGCATCAGGAAGGGCTCAAGATGGCACCCGCGTTCCGTTTTTTTCACTATCTTTCAGAACGGAAATTTTAAAATATCGTTTTTTTTTGCCTTTTCTGGAAATTAGTGAAGGCAGCGCATCAAAGGTGCGCAACGCTGGTGCGAACCTGGGAGCGCTCCGATGTGTGCTCCAAGGTGCGGCGTGCACGAAGTCGGAGCCCGGTTTGCCTCGGGTGCGCCCTGGTGGGCACCATGGTGCGCACCAAGGAGCGCTCCAAAGTGTGCTCCAAGGTGCGGCCTGCACGAAGTCGGAGCCCGGTTTGCCCCGGGTGTGCACCTCGGGTGGGCACCTTGGTGCGCATGCCTTGCCTGGGCTGCGCACCAGGGCGGGCTCAAGATGGCACCCGCGTTCCTTTTTTTTCACTATCTTTCAAAACGGAAATTTTAAAATCTCATTTTTTTTTGCCTTTTTCTGGAAATTAGTGAAGGCAGCGCATCAAAGGTGCGCACCTCGCTGCCCACCACGGTGCGCAACGCCGGTGGGCACCCGGGAGTGCTTCGAAGTGTGCTCCAAGGTGCTGCGTGCACGTTGTCGGAGCCCGGTTTGCCCCGGGTGCGCACCTCGCGTGCACCTTCGTCGGGGTGGGCACCTTGGCTTGGTTTGCCCCGGCTGCGCTCCGAAGCGGGGTTATTGGAGCGCCGCCTCTTTTTTTGTCGGAGCGTTTGGTGGGGTTTCTCGCATTGGCTCTTCCGAGGCCCGGTTGCCACCCTGGCGCGCACGAAGTCGGAAGTAGGGTTAATTGCCCGGGTGCGCACCTTTGCCAGGGTGGCACCTTACCTGGGCTGCGCACCAGGGCGGGCTCAAGATGGCACGCGCGTTCCGTTTTTTTCACTATCTTTCAAAACGGAAATTTTAAAATCTCCTTTTTTTTTTGCCTTTTCTGGAAATTAGTGAAGGCAGCGCATCAAAGGTGCGCACCTCGCTGCCCACCTTGGTGTGCTCTGAGGTGCGCACCCGGGAGCGCTACGAAGTGTGCTCCAAGGTGCGGCGTGCACGTTGTCGGAGCCCGGTTTGCCCCGGGTGCGCACCTCGCCTGCACCTTGGCCGGGGTGGGCACCTTGGCTGGGTTTGCCCAGGGTGCGCTCCGAAGCGGGGTTACTGGAGCGCCCCCTCTTTTTTTGTCAGAGAGTTTGGTGGGGTTTCTCGCATTGGCTCTTCCCAGGCCCGGTTGTTGGGTGCGCTCCCACCCTGGCGCGCGCGAAGTTGGAAGTTGGGTTAATTGCCCGGGCGCGCACCTTCGCCAGGGTGGGCACCTTGGTGCGCAAACCTTGGCTGGGCTGCGCACCAGGGCGGGCTCAAGATGGCACCAGCATTCCCTTTTTCTCACTATCTTTCAAAACGGAAATTTTAAAATCTCGTTTTTTTTTTGCCTTTTATGGAAATTAGTGAAGGCATCGCATCAAAGGTGCGCACCTCGCTGCCCACCTTGGTGTGCTCCGAGGTGCCCACCACGGTGCGCAACGCCGGTGCGAACCCGGGAGCGCCCCGATGTGTGCTCCAAGGTGCGGCGTGCACGAAGTCGGACCCCGGTTTGCCCCGGGTGCGCACCTCGCGTGCACCTTGGTGCGCACACCTTGGCTGGGTTGCGCGGCCTGGTGGGCACCATGGTGCGCACCAAGGAGCGCTCCGAAGTGTGCTCCAAGGTGCGGCGTGCACGAAGTCGGAGCCCGGTTTGCCCCGGGTGCGCACCTTCGCCGCGGTGGGCACCATGGCGTGCACGAAGTCGGAGCCCGGTTTGCCCCGGGTGCGCACCTCGCGTGCACCTTCGCCGGGGTGGGCACCTCGGCTGGGTTGCGCGCCCTGGTGCGCACCAAGGAGCGCTCTGAAGTGTGCTCCAAGGTGCGGCGTGCACGAAGTCGGAGCCCGGTTTGCCCCGGGTGTGCACCTCGCGTGCACCTTCGCTGCGGTGGGCACCTTGGCTGGGTTGCGCGCCTTGGTGGGCACCATGCAGTGCACGAAGTCGGAGCCCGGTTTGCCCCGGGCGCGCACCTCCGCCAGGGTGGGCACCTTGGTGCGCACAACTTGCCTGGGCTGCGCACCAGGAAGGGCTCAAGATGGCACCCGCGTTCCGTTTTTTTCACTATCTTTCAGAACGGAAATTTTAAAATATCGTTTTTTTTTGCCTTTTCTGGAAATTAGTGAAGGCAGCGCATCAAAGGTGCGCAACGCTGGTGCGAACCTGGGAGCGCTCCGATGTGTGCTCCAAGGTGCGGCGTGCACGAAGTCGGACCCCGGTTTGCCCCGGGTGCGCACCTCGCGTGCACCTTGGTGCGCACACCTTGGCTGGGTTGCGCGCCCTGGTGGGCACCATGGTGCGCACCAAGGAGCGCTCCGAAGTGTGCTCCAAGGTGCGGCGTGCACGAAGTCGGAGCCCGGTTTGCCCCGGGTGCGCACCTCGCGTGCACCTTCGCCGCGGTGGGCACCATGGCGTGCACGAAGTCGGAGCCCGGTTTGCCCCGGGTGCGCACCTCGCGTGCACCTTCGCCGGGGTGGGCACCTTAGTGTGCAGACCTTGGCTGGGTTGCGCGCCCTGGTGGGCACCATGGTGCGCACCAAGGAGCGCTCCGAAGTGTGCTCCAAGGTGCGGCCTGCACGAAGTCGGAGCCCGGTTTGCCCCGGGTGTGCACCTCGGGTGGGCACCTTGGTGCGCATGCCTTGCCTGGGCTGCGCACCAGGGCGGGCTCAAGATGGCACCCGCGTTCCTTTTTTTTCACTATCTTTCAAAACGGAAATTTTAAAATCTCATTTTTTTTTGCCTTTTTCTGGAAATTAGTGAAGGCAGCGCATCAAAGGTGCGCACCTCGCTGCCCACCACGGTGCGCAACGCCGGTGGGCACCCGGGAGTGCTTCGAAGTGTGCTCCAAGGTGCTGCGTGCACGTTGTCGGAGCCCGGTTTGCCCCGGGTGCGCACCTCGCGTGCACCTTCGTCGGGGTGGGCACCTTGGCTGGGTTTGCCCCGGCTGCGCTCCGAAGCGGGGTTATTGGAGCGCCGCCTCTTTTTTTGTCGGAGCGTTTGGTGGGGTTTCTCGCATTGGCTCTTCCGAGGCCCGGTTGCCACCCTGGCGCGCACGAAGTCGGAAGTAGGGTTAATTGCCCGGGTGCGCACCTTTGCCAGGGTGGGCACCTTACCTGGGCTGCGCACCAGGGCGGGCTCAAGATGGCACGCGCGTTCCGTTTTTTTCACTATCTTTCAAAACGGAAATTTTAAAATCTCCTTTTTTTTTTGCCTTTTCTGGAAATTAGTGAAGGCAGCGCATCAAAGGTGCGCACCTCGCTGCCCACCTTGGTGTGCTCTGAGGTGCGCACCCGGGAGCGCTACGAAGTGTGCTCCAAGGTGCGGCGTGCACGTTGTCGGAGCCCGGTTTGCCCCGGGTGCGCACCTCGCCTGCACCTTGGCCGGGGTGGGCACCTTGGCTGGGTTTGCCCAGGGTGCGCTCCGAAGCGGGGTTACTGGAGCGCCCCCTCTTTTTTTGTCAGAGCGTTTGGTGGGGTTTCTCGCATTGGCTCTTCCCAGGCCCGGTTGTTGGGTGCGCTCCCACCCTGGCGCGCGCGAAGTTGGAAGTTGGGTTAATTGCCCGGGCGCGCACCTTCGCCAGGGTGGGCACCTTGGTGCGCACACCTTGGCTGGGCTGCGCACCAGGGCGGGCTCAAGATGGCACCAGCATTCCCTTTTTCTCACTATCTTTCAAAACGGAAATTTTAAAATCTCGTTTTTTTTTTGCCTTTTATGGAAATTAGTGAAGGCATCGCATCAAAGGTGCGCACCTCGCTGCCCACCTTGGTGTGCTCCGAGGTGCCCACCACGGTGCGCAACGCCGGTGCGAACCCGGGAGCGCCCCGATGTGTGCTCCAAGGTGCGGCGTGCACGAAGTCGGACCCCGGTTTGCCCCGGGTGCGCACCTCGCGTGCACCTTGGTGCGCACACCTTGGCTGGGTTGCGCGGCCTGGTGGGCACCATGGTGCGCACCAAGGAGCGCTCCGAAGTGTGCTCCAAGGTGCGGCGTGCACGAAGTCGGAGCCCGGTTTGCCCCGGGTACGCACCTCGCGTGCACCTTCGCCGGGGTGGGCACCTCGGCTGGGTTGCGCGCCCTGGTGCGCACCAAGGAGCGCTCCGAAGTGTGCTCCAAGGTGCGGCGTGCACGAAGTCGGAGCCCGGTTTGCCCCGGGTGCGCACCTTCGCCGCGGTGCGCACCATGGCGTGCACGAAGTCGGAGCCCGGTTTGCCCCGGGTGCGCACCTCGCGTGCACCTTCGGCGGGGTTGCGCGCCCTGGTGGGCACCATGGTGCGCACCAAGGAGCGCTCCGAAGTGTGCTCCAAGGTGCGGCGTGCACGAAGTCGGAGCCCGGTTTGCCCCGGGTGCGCACCTCGCGTGCACCTTCGGCGGGGTTGCGCGCCCTGGTGGGCACCATGGTGCGCACCAAGGAGCGCTCCGAAGTGTGCTCCAAGGTGCGGCGTGCACGAAGTCGGAGCCCGGTTTGCCCCGGGTGCGCACCTCGCGTGCACCTTCGCCGCGGTGGGCACCATGGCGTGCACGAAGTCGGAGCCCGGTTTGCCCCGGGTGCGCACCTCGCGTGCACCTTCGCCGGGGTGGGCACCTCGGCTGGGTTGCGCGCCCTGGTGCGCACCAAGGAGCGCTCCGAAGTGTGCTCCAAGGTGCGGCGTGCACGAAGTCGGAGCCCGGTTTGCCCCGGGTGCGCACCTCGCGTGCACCTTCGCCAGGGTGGGCACCTCGGTGCGCACACCTTCTCAATGTTTTCTTGCCTTTTCTGGAAATTGGTGAAGGCAGCGCATCAAAGGTGCGCACCTCGGTGTGCTCCGAGGTGCGAACCCGAGAGCGCTCCGAGGTGCCCACGAAGTCGAAAGTCGGGTTAATTGCATTGTTTTCCCCGGGTGCGCTCCGAGGTGCGCAACATCGGCGCGCACCAAGGAGGGCTCCGAAGTGTGCTCCAAGGTGCGCACGATGGCGTGCACCTCTGGTGCGCACGATTCGGAGCTCGGTTTGACCGGGGTGCGCACACCTTGGCTGGGTTGCGCACCTTTTGTGCGCTCCAAGGTGCGCACGAAGTCGGAGCTCGGTTTGCCCCGGGTGCGCACCTTCGCCAGGGTGCGCACCTTGATGCGCACGCCTTGGCTGGGCTGCGCACCTTGGTGGGCGCCATGGTGCGCACCTTTCGTGCGCTCCAAGGTGCGCACGAAGTCGGAGCTCGGTTTGCCCCGGGTGCGCACCTTGGTGGGCGCCATGGTGCACTCCGAGGTGCCCAAGATTGGTGCGCACCAAGGAGCGCTCCGAAGTGCGCTCCAAGGTGCGCGCGAAGTCGAAAGTTGGGTTAATTGTCCGGTTTGCCTCGGGTGCGCACCTTGCGTGCACCTTCGCCAGGGTGGGCGCCTTGGTGCGCACACCTTGGCTGGGCTGCGCACACCTTGGCACCCGCGTTTCCTTCATTTTAAATTTTTTTTTTTTACAATCTCTCAAGTGGGAAATTCTATAATCTCAACTTTTTTTGCCTTTTCAGGAAACTTTTGAATGGAGCGCATCATTGGTGCGCTCCGAAGTGTGCTCCAAAGCTCTCTCCAGCTGCGTGCACCTGCCCCGGCCGCGCACCCGGCCCCGCCCAGCTTCGCTCACCTGTCCCGGGCGTCTGGTGCGGAACCTTAGAGTAAGAAACATCACCGTGCACCTTGGCCAACGTGCGCGACTCGACCGAGCGCGCACTGGCCGAGGTGCACACCGATTTCACCTGGGTGCGCGCGCAGCACCTCGGGCGCACCGGGGTGCGCGCACAACGCCCGGGTTGCACCGTGGCCTGTGTGCTCGGGGCGCCTCGGGTGCGCGCTCGGTGTCGCCCCCCGCGCGCGCGGTAGTGCGGGCAGCGCACCCCGGCCCGGCCCGGCCCCGACGAGAACGCAAACGGGCAAAAGGTTTATTCAAATAGCATTGCGACGCCCGGCGAAAAACTAAAAAAGGGTGCAACACCGGGACTTCCCGGGAGGTCACCCATCCCAGTACTACTCCGGCCCAAGCGCGCTTAACTGCGGAGTTCTGATGGGATCCGGTGCACTAACGCTGGTATGATCGCACCCGTTATGAGCTTGTCGCAGTGTGTACTTAGCAAACCGCGACCCACGTGCGAATCCACCCCGGCCACCCACCCCCGTCGAGGTGCACACCCTCCCTCGCGAAGTGCGCCCCGTTCGCCAAGTGTGAGCCCTGCCCGGGTGCGCGCACCTTGCTAGGGCGTCGGGTGTGCACCCGGCCCGGCCTACGTGCGTGCACCTGGAGGGGGCGTCGTGTGCGTGCAGTGTCCCGTCTGCAACGCGGTGCCCACACACCACCTCGGGCGCAACGACCTGCGCTCACATGTGGGCCGAGTGCACCTTGGTGCATGTTCGGGGCGCCTCGGGTGCACGCTCGATCTTGCCCCGGTGCACCAAGGCGCTCGGTTTGCCCCGGGTGCGCACTTGGTGCAAGGTGGGCACCCAAAATAGGGATCAAGCACCAAAACACAAGTTTCGGGATGCAAAATGGGACCCAAGGACCACAAATGCGTTCCAAGACCCATGATGGGTCCACGAGAACAAAAATGTGTTCCGAGACTTAATAAACAAATATTGGGTTTTAGGAGAAGAAACATGCTCTGATGCCCAAAACGAGAATCGACCCCGAAAAGGCCACAGGCCAAAAGTGGGATGCGAGACAAAAAAAAATGGGACCCGAGGACCAAAATTGGGTTCCCAGGTCGAAGACAGGGCAACCGGACAAGAAACGACCTCTAAGGCTCGAAATGAGTCCCGACGACTAAAACTTGACAAGAAGCACCCATCAGGCACCCAACTCGACACCCATGGGATGCCGACCCACCCGGGCTTCCACCTAGCACACCTTGGCACCCACCCACCCTCGCACCCAACCTCGCACCCAACTTAGCACCTTTGAACCCACATTGGCACTCACCCTGACCCTGGCACCTTGGAACCCACATTGGCACTCACCTTGACCCTGGCACCCACCTTTGCACTCACCTTGGGACCCACCCTGGCTCCCACCTCGGCACCCACCCAGACACCCACCTTGGTTCCTTGGCACCCACCTTGGATCCTTGGCACCCACCCCGACACCCACCTTGGCACGCAACTTGGCTACTTGCCACCCACCTTGGCTCCTTGACGCCCACCCCGACAACCACCCCGTGACCTACCCTGGCTAGGGTTGGTGCACACCCACCCTGGTGCCCACCTTGGCACCCACCCTATGACCCACCTTGGCACGCACCTTAGTACCCACCCCGTTACCCACCCTAGGACCCACCCCGTGACCCACCTTGGCCAGGGTGGGTGCCTTGGTGCGCACAACTTGCCTGGGCTGCACACCAGGGCGGGCTCAAGATGGCACCCGCGTTCCGTTTTTTTCACTATCTTTCAAAACGGAAATTTTAAAATCTCATTTTTTTCTTTTTTTTGCCTTTTCTGGAAATTAGTGAAGGCAGCGCATCAAAGGTGCGCAATGCTGGTGCGAACCCGGGAGCGCTCCGATGTGTGCTCCAAGGTGCGGCGTGCACGAAGTCCGAGCCCGGTTTGCCCCGGGTGCGCACCTCGCGTGCACCTTCGCCGGGGTGAGCACCTTGGCTGGGTTGCGCGCCCTGGTGCGTACCAAGGAGCGCTCTGAAGTGTGCTCCAAGGTGCGGCGTGCACGAAGTCGGAGCCCGGTTTGCCCCGGGTGTGCACCTCGGGTGCGCACCTCGCGTGCACCTTCGCTGCGGTGGGCACCTTGGCTGGGTTGCGCGCCTTGGTGGGCACCATGCAGTGCACGAAGTCGGAGCCCGGTTTGCCCCGGGCGCGCACCTCCGCCAGGGTGGGCACCTTGGTGCGCACAACTTGCCTGGGCTGCGCATCAGGAAGGGCTCAAGATGGCACCCGCGTTCCGTTTTTTTCACTATCTTTCAGAACGGAAATTTTAAAATATCGTTTTTTTTTGCCTTTTCTGGAAATTAGTGAAGGCAGCGCATCAAAGGTGCGCAACGCTGGTGCGAACCTGGGAGCGCTCCGATGTGTGCTCCAAGGTGCGGCGTGCACGAAGTCGGAGCCCGGTTTGCCTCGGGTGCGCCCTGGTGGGCACCATGGTGCGCACCAAGGAGCGCTCCGAAGTGTGCTCCAAGGTGCGGCCTGCACGAAGTCGGAGCCCGGTTTGCCCCGGGTGTGCACCTCGGGTGGGCACCTTGGTGCGCATGCCTTGCCTGGGCTGCGCACCAGGGCGGGCTCAAGATGGCACCCGCGTTCCTTTTTTTTCACTATCTTTCAAAACGGAAATTTTAAAATCTCATTTTTTTTTGCCTTTTTCTGGAAATTAGTGAAGGCAGCGCATCAAAGGTGCGCACCTCGCTGCCCACCACGGTGCGCAACGCCGGTGGGCACCCGGGAGTGCTTCGAAGTGTGCTCCAAGGTGCTGCGTGCACGTTGTCGGAGCCCGGTTTGCCCCGGGTGCGCACCTCGCGTGCACCTTCGTCGGGGTGGGCACCTTGGCTTGGTTTGCCCCGGCTGCGCTCCGAAGCGGGGTTATTGGAGCGCCGCCTCTTTTTTTGTCGGAGCGTTTGGTGGGGTTTCTCGCATTGGCTCTTCCGAGGCCCGGTTGCCACCCTGGCGCGCACGAAGTCGGAAGTAGGGTTAATTGCCCGGGTGCGCACCTTTGCCAGGGTGGCACCTTACCTGGGCTGCGCACCAGGGCGGGCTCAAGATGGCACGCGCGTTCCGTTTTTTTCACTATCTTTCAAAACGGAAATTTTAAAATCTCCTTTTTTTTTTGCCTTTTCTGGAAATTAGTGAAGGCAGCGCATCAAAGGTGCGCACCTCGCTGCCCACCTTGGTGTGCTCTGAGGTGCGCACCCGGGAGCGCTACGAAGTGTGCTCCAAGGTGCGGCGTGCACGTTGTCGGAGCCCGGTTTGCCCCGGGTGCGCACCTCGCCTGCACCTTGGCCGGGGTGGGCACCTTGGCTGGGTTTGCCCAGGGTGCGCTCCGAAGCGGGGTTACTGGAGCGCCCCCTCTTTTTTTGTCAGAGAGTTTGGTGGGGTTTCTCGCATTGGCTCTTCCCAGGCCCGGTTGTTGGGTGCGCTCCCACCCTGGCGCGCGCGAAGTTGGAAGTTGGGTTAATTGCCCGGGCGCGCACCTTCGCCAGGGTGGGCACCTTGGTGCGCAAACCTTGGCTGGGCTGCGCACCAGGGCGGGCTCAAGATGGCACCAGCATTCCCTTTTTCTCACTATCTTTCAAAACGGAAATTTTAAAATCTCGTTTTTTTTTTGCCTTTTATGGAAATTAGTGAAGGCATCGCATCAAAGGTGCGCACCTCGCTGCCCACCTTGGTGTGCTCCGAGGTGCCCACCACGGTGCGCAACGCCGGTGCGAACCCGGGAGCGCCCCGATGTGTGCTCCAAGGTGCGGCGTGCACGAAGTCGGACCCCGGTTTGCCCCGGGTGCGCACCTCGCGTGCACCTTGGTGCGCACACCTTGGCTGGGTTGCGCGGCCTGGTGGGCACCATGGTGCGCACCAAGGAGCGCTCCGAAGTGTGCTCCAAGGTGCGGCGTGCACGAAGTCGGAGCCCGGTTTGCCCCGGGTGCGCACCTTCGCCGCGGTGGGCACCATGGCGTGCACGAAGTCGGAGCCCGGTTTGCCCCGGGTGCGCACCTCGCGTGCACCTTCGCCGGGGTGGGCACCTCGGCTGGGTTGCGCGCCCTGGTGCGCACCAAGGAGCGCTCTGAAGTGTGCTCCAAGGTGCGGCGTGCACGAAGTCGGAGCCCGGTTTGCCCCGGGTGTGCACCTCGCGTGCACCTTCGCTGCGGTGGGCACCTTGGCTGGGTTGCGCGCCTTGGTGGGCACCATGCAGTGCACGAAGTCGGAGCCCGGTTTGCCCCGGGCGCGCACCTCCGCCAGGGTGGGCACCTTGGTGCGCACAACTTGCCTGGGCTGCGCACCAGGAAGGGCTCAAGATGGCACCCGCGTTCCGTTTTTTTCACTATCTTTCAGAACGGAAATTTTAAAATATCGTTTTTTTTTGCCTTTTCTGGAAATTAGTGAAGGCAGCGCATCAAAGGTGCGCAACGCTGGTGCGAACCTGGGAGCGCTCCGATGTGTGCTCCAAGGTGCGGCGTGCACGAAGTCGGACCCCGGTTTGCCCCGGGTGCGCACCTCGCGTGCACCTTGGTGCGCACACCTTGGCTGGGTTGCGCGCCCTGGTGGGCACCATGGTGCGCACCAAGGAGCGCTCCGAAGTGTGCTCCAAGGTGCGGCGTGCACGAAGTCGGAGCCCGGTTTGCCCCGGGTGCGCACCTCGCGTGCACCTTCGCCGCGGTGGGCACCATGGCGTGCACGAAGTCGGAGCCCGGTTTGCCCCGGGTGCGCACCTCGCGTGCACCTTCGCCGGGGTGGGCACCTTAGTGTGCAGACCTTGGCTGGGTTGCGCGCCCTGGTGGGCACCATGGTGCGCACCAAGGAGCGCTCCGAAGTGTGCTCCAAGGTGCGGCCTGCACGAAGTCGGAGCCCGGTTTGCCCCGGGTGTGCACCTCGGGTGGGCACCTTGGTGCGCATGCCTTGCCTGGGCTGCGCACCAGGGCGGGCTCAAGATGGCACCCGCGTTCCTTTTTTTTCACTATCTTTCAAAACGGAAATTTTAAAATCTCATTTTTTTTTGCCTTTTTCTGGAAATTAGTGAAGGCAGCGCATCAAAGGTGCGCACCTCGCTGCCCACCACGGTGCGCAACGCCGGTGGGCACCCGGGAGTGCTTCGAAGTGTGCTCCAAGGTGCTGCGTGCACGTTGTCGGAGCCCGGTTTGCCCCGGGTGCGCACCTCGCGTGCACCTTCGTCGGGGTGGGCACCTTGGCTGGGTTTGCCCCGGCTGCGCTCCGAAGCGGGGTTATTGGAGCGCCGCCTCTTTTTTTGTCGGAGCGTTTGGTGGGGTTTCTCGCATTGGCTCTTCCGAGGCCCGGTTGCCACCCTGGCGCGCACGAAGTCGGAAGTAGGGTTAATTGCCCGGGTGCGCACCTTTGCCAGGGTGGGCACCTTACCTGGGCTGCGCACCAGGGCGGGCTCAAGATGGCACGCGCGTTCCGTTTTTTTCACTATCTTTCAAAACGGAAATTTTAAAATCTCCTTTTTTTTTTGCCTTTTCTGGAAATTAGTGAAGGCAGCGCATCAAAGGTGCGCACCTCGCTGCCCACCTTGGTGTGCTCTGAGGTGCGCACCCGGGAGCGCTACGAAGTGTGCTCCAAGGTGCGGCGTGCACGTTGTCGGAGCCCGGTTTGCCCCGGGTGCGCACCTCGCCTGCACCTTGGCCGGGGTGGGCACCTTGGCTGGGTTTGCCCAGGGTGCGCTCCGAAGCGGGGTTACTGGAGCGCCCCCTCTTTTTTTGTCAGAGCGTTTGGTGGGGTTTCTCGCATTGGCTCTTCCCAGGCCCGGTTGTTGGGTGCGCTCCCACCCTGGCGCGCGCGAAGTTGGAAGTTGGGTTAATTGCCCGGGCGCGCACCTTCGCCAGGGTGGGCACCTTGGTGCGCACACCTTGGCTGGGCTGCGCACCAGGGCGGGCTCAAGATGGCACCAGCATTCCCTTTTTCTCACTATCTTTCAAAACGGAAATTTTAAAATCTCGTTTTTTTTTTGCCTTTTATGGAAATTAGTGAAGGCATCGCATCAAAGGTGCGCACCTCGCTGCCCACCTTGGTGTGCTCCGAGGTGCCCACCACGGTGCGCAACGCCGGTGCGAACCCGGGAGCGCCCCGATGTGTGCTCCAAGGTGCGGCGTGCACGAAGTCGGACCCCGGTTTGCCCCGGGTGCGCACCTCGCGTGCACCTTGGTGCGCACACCTTGGCTGGGTTGCGCGGCCTGGTGGGCACCATGGTGCGCACCAAGGAGCGCTCCGAAGTGTGCTCCAAGGTGCGGCGTGCACGAAGTCGGAGCCCGGTTTGCCCCGGGTACGCACCTCGCGTGCACCTTCGCCGGGGTGGGCACCTCGGCTGGGTTGCGCGCCCTGGTGCGCACCAAGGAGCGCTCCGAAGTGTGCTCCAAGGTGCGGCGTGCACGAAGTCGGAGCCCGGTTTGCCCCGGGTGCGCACCTTCGCCGCGGTGCGCACCATGGCGTGCACGAAGTCGGAGCCCGGTTTGCCCCGGGTGCGCACCTCGCGTGCACCTTCGGCGGGGTTGCGCGCCCTGGTGGGCACCATGGTGCGCACCAAGGAGCGCTCCGAAGTGTGCTCCAAGGTGCGGCGTGCACGAAGTCGGAGCCCGGTTTGCCCCGGGTGCGCACCTCGCGTGCACCTTCGGCGGGGTTGCGCGCCCTGGTGGGCACCATGGTGCGCACCAAGGAGCGCTCCGAAGTGTGCTCCAAGGTGCGGCGTGCACGAAGTCGGAGCCCGGTTTGCCCCGGGTGCGCACCTCGCGTGCACCTTCGCCGCGGTGGGCACCATGGCGTGCACGAAGTCGGAGCCCGGTTTGCCCCGGGTGCGCACCTCGCGTGCACCTTCGCCGGGGTGGGCACCTCGGCTGGGTTGCGCGCCCTGGTGCGCACCAAGGAGCGCTCCGAAGTGTGCTCCAAGGTGCGGCGTGCACGAAGTCGGAGCCCGGTTTGCCCCGGGTGCGCACCTCGCGTGCACCTTCGCCAGGGTGGGCACCTCGGTGCGCACACCTTCTCAATGTTTTCTTGCCTTTTCTGGAAATTGGTGAAGGCAGCGCATCAAAGGTGCGCACCTCGGTGTGCTCCGAGGTGCGAACCCGAGAGCGCTCCGAGGTGCCCACGAAGTCGAAAGTCGGGTTAATTGCATTGTTTTCCCCGGGTGCGCTCCGAGGTGCGCAACATCGGCGCGCACCAAGGAGGGCTCCGAAGTGTGCTCCAAGGTGCGCACGATGGCGTGCACCTCTGGTGCGCACGATTCGGAGCTCGGTTTGACCGGGGTGCGCACACCTTGGCTGGGTTGCGCACCTTTTGTGCGCTCCAAGGTGCGCACGAAGTCGGAGCTCGGTTTGCCCCGGGTGCGCACCTTCGCCAGGGTGCGCACCTTGATGCGCACGCCTTGGCTGGGCTGCGCACCTTGGTGGGCGCCATGGTGCGCACCTTTCGTGCGCTCCAAGGTGCGCACGAAGTCGGAGCTCGGTTTGCCCCGGGTGCGCACCTTGGTGGGCGCCATGGTGCACTCCGAGGTGCCCAAGATTGGTGCGCACCAAGGAGCGCTCCGAAGTGCGCTCCAAGGTGCGCGCGAAGTCGAAAGTTGGGTTAATTGTCCGGTTTGCCTCGGGTGCGCACCTTGCGTGCACCTTCGCCAGGGTGGGCGCCTTGGTGCGCACACCTTGGCTGGGCTGCGCACACCTTGGCACCCGCGTTTCCTTCATTTTAAATTTTTTTTTTTTACAATCTCTCAAGTGGGAAATTCTATAATCTCAACTTTTTTTGCCTTTTCAGGAAACTTTTGAATGGAGCGCATCATTGGTGCGCTCCGAAGTGTGCTCCAAAGCTCTCTCCAGCTGCGTGCACCTGCCCCGGCCGCGCACCCGGCCCCGCCCAGCTTCGCTCACCTGTCCCGGGCGTCTGGTGCGGAACCTTAGAGTAAGAAACATCACCGTGCACCTTGGCCAACGTGCGCGACTCGACCGAGCGCGCACTGGCCGAGGTGCACACCGATTTCACCTGGGTGCGCGCGCAGCACCTCGGGCGCACCGGGGTGCGCGCACAACGCCCGGGTTGCACCGTGGCCTGTGTGCTCGGGGCGCCTCGGGTGCGCGCTCGGTGTCGCCCCCGCGCGCGCGGTAGTGCGGGCAGCGCACCCCGGCCCGGCCCGGCCCCGACGAGAACGCAAACGGGCAAAAGGTTTATTCAAATAGCATTGCGACGCCCGGCGAAAAACTAAAAAAGGGTGCAACACCGGGACTTCCCGGGAGGTCACCCATCCCAGTACTACTCCGGCCCAAGCGCGCTTAACTGCGGAGTTCTGATGGGATCCGGTGCACTAACGCTGGTATGATCGCACCCGTTATGAGCTTGTCGCAGTGTGTACTTAGCAAACCGCGACCCACGTGCGAATCCACCCCGGCCACCCACCCCCGTCGAGGTGCACACCCTCCCTCGCGAAGTGCGCCCCGTTCGCCAAGTGTGAGCCCTGCCCGGGTGCGCGCACCTTGCTAGGGCGTCGGGTGTGCACCCGGCCCGGCCTACGTGCGTGCACCTGGAGGGGGCGTCGTGTGCGTGCAGTGTCCCGTCTGCAACGCGGTGCCCACACACCACCTCGGGCGCAACGACCTGCGCTCACATGTGGGCCGAGTGCACCTTGGTGCATGTTCGGGGCGCCTCGGGTGCACGCTCGATCTTGCCCCGGTGCACCAAGGCGCTCGGTTTGCCCCGGGTGCGCACTTGGTGCAAGGTGGGCACCCAAAATAGGGATCAAGCACCAAAACACAAGTTTCGGGATGCAAAATGGGACCCAAGGACCACAAATGCGTTCCAAGACCCATGATGGGTCCACGAGAACAAAAATGTGTTCCGAGACTTAATAAACAAATATTGGGTTTTAGGAGAAGAAACATGCTCTGATGCCCAAAACGAGAATCGACCCCGAAAAGGCCACAGGCCAAAAGTGGGATGCGAGACAAAAAAAAATGGGACCCGAGGACCAAAATTGGGTTCCCAGGTCGAAGACAGGGCAACCGGACAAGAAACGACCTCTAAGGCTCGAAATGAGTCCCGACGACTAAAACTTGACAAGAAGCACCCATCAGGCACCCAACTCGACACCCATGGGATGCCGACCCACCCGGGCTTCCACCTAGCACACCTTGGCACCCACCCACCCTCGCACCCAACCTCGCACCCAACTTAGCACCTTTGAACCCACATTGGCACTCACCCTGACCCTGGCACCTTGGAACCCACATTGGCACTCACCTTGACCCTGGCACCCACCTTTGCACTCACCTTGGGACCCACCCTGGCTCCCACCTCGGCACCCACCCAGACACCCACCTTGGTTCCTTGGCACCCACCTTGGATCCTTGGCACCCACCCCGACACCCACCTTGGCACGCAACTTGGCTACTTGCCACCCACCTTGGCTCCTTGACGCCCACCCCGACAACCACCCCGTGACCTACCCTGGCTAGGGTTGGTGCACACCCACCCTGGTGCCCACCTTGGCACCCACCCTATGACCCACCTTGGCACGCACCTTAGTACCCACCCCGTTACCCACCCTAGGACCCACCCCGTGACCCACCTTGGCCAGGGTGGGTGCCTTGGTGCGCACAACTTGCCTGGGCTGCACACCAGGGCGGGCTCAAGATGGCACCCGCGTTCCGTTTTTTTCACTATCTTTCAAAACGGAAATTTTAAAATCTCATTTTTTTCTTTTTTTTGCCTTTTCTGGAAATTAGTGAAGGCAGCGCATCAAAGGTGCGCAATGCTGGTGCGAACCCGGGAGCGCTCCGATGTGTGCTCCAAGGTGCGGCGTGCACGAAGTCCGAGCCCGGTTTGCCCCGGGTGCGCACCTCGCGTGCACCTTCGCCGGGGTGAGCACCTTGGCTGGGTTGCGCGCCCTGGTGCGTACCAAGGAGCGCTCTGAAGTGTGCTCCAAGGTGCGGCGTGCACGAAGTCGGAGCCCGGTTTGCCCCGGGTGTGCACCTCGGGTGCGCACCTCGCGTGCACCTTCGCTGCGGTGGGCACCTTGGCTGGGTTGCGCGCCTTGGTGGGCACCATGCAGTGCACGAAGTCGGAGCCCGGTTTGCCCCGGGCGCGCACCTCCGCCAGGGTGGGCACCTTGGTGCGCACAACTTGCCTGGGCTGCGCATCAGGAAGGGCTCAAGATGGCACCCGCGTTCCGTTTTTTTCACTATCTTTCAGAACGGAAATTTTAAAATATCGTTTTTTTTTGCCTTTTCTGGAAATTAGTGAAGGCAGCGCATCAAAGGTGCGCAACGCTGGTGCGAACCTGGGAGCGCTCCGATGTGTGCTCCAAGGTGCGGCGTGCACGAAGTCGGAGCCCGGTTTGCCTCGGGTGCGCCCTGGTGGGCACCATGGTGCGCACCAAGGAGCGCTCCGAAGTGTGCTCCAAGGTGCGGCCTGCACGAAGTCGGAGCCCGGTTTGCCCCGGGTGTGCACCTCGGGTGGGCACCTTGGTGCGCATGCCTTGCCTGGGCTGCGCACCAGGGCGGGCTCAAGATGGCACCCGCGTTCCTTTTTTTTCACTATCTTTCAAAACGGAAATTTTAAAATCTCATTTTTTTTTGCCTTTTTCTGGAAATTAGTGAAGGCAGCGCATCAAAGGTGCGCACCTCGCTGCCCACCACGGTGCGCAACGCCGGTGGGCACCCGGGAGTGCTTCGAAGTGTGCTCCAAGGTGCTGCGTGCACGTTGTCGGAGCCCGGTTTGCCCCGGGTGCGCACCTCGCGTGCACCTTCGTCGGGGTGGGCACCTTGGCTTGGTTTGCCCCGGCTGCGCTCCGAAGCGGGGTTATTGGAGCGCCGCCTCTTTTTTTGTCGGAGCGTTTGGTGGGGTTTCTCGCATTGGCTCTTCCGAGGCCCGGTTGCCACCCTGGCGCGCACGAAGTCGGAAGTAGGGTTAATTGCCCGGGTGCGCACCTTTGCCAGGGTGGCACCTTACCTGGGCTGCGCACCAGGGCGGGCTCAAGATGGCACGCGCGTTCCGTTTTTTTCACTATCTTTCAAAACGGAAATTTTAAAATCTCCTTTTTTTTTTGCCTTTTCTGGAAATTAGTGAAGGCAGCGCATCAAAGGTGCGCACCTCGCTGCCCACCTTGGTGTGCTCTGAGGTGCGCACCCGGGAGCGCTACGAAGTGTGCTCCAAGGTGCGACGTGCACGTTGTCGGAGCCCGGTTTGCCCCGGGTGCGCACCTCGCCTGCACCTTGGCCGGGGTGGGCACCTTGGCTGGGTTTGCCCAGGGTGCGCTCCGAAGCGGGGTTACTGGAGCGCCCCCTCTTTTTTTGTCAGAGAGTTTGGTGGGGTTTCTCGCATTGGCTCTTCCCAGGCCCGGTTGTTGGGTGCGCTCCCACCCTGGCGCGCGCGAAGTTGGAAGTTGGGTTAATTGCCCGGGCGCGCACCTTCGCCAGGGTGGGCACCTTGGTGCGCAAACCTTGGCTGGGCTGCGCACCAGGGCGGGCTCAAGATGGCACCAGCATTCCCTTTTTCTCACTATCTTTCAAAACGGAAATTTTAAAATCTCGTTTTTTTTTTGCCTTTTATGGAAATTAGTGAAGGCATCGCATCAAAGGTGCGCACCTCGCTGCCCACCTTGGTGTGCTCCGAGGTGCCCACCACGGTGCGCAACGCCGGTGCGAACCCGGGAGCGCCCCGATGTGTGCTCCAAGGTGCGGCGTGCACGAAGTCGGACCCCGGTTTGCCCCGGGTGCGCACCTCGCGTGCACCTTGGTGCGCACACCTTGGCTGGGTTGCGCGGCCTGGTGGGCACCATGGTGCGCACCAAGGAGCGCTCCGAAGTGTGCTCCAAGGTGCGGCGTGCACGAAGTCGGAGCCCGGTTTGCCCCAGGTGCGCACCTTCGCCGCGGTGGGCACCATGGCGTGCACGAAGTCGGAGCCCGGTTTGCCCCGGGTGCGCACCTCGCGTGCACCTTCGCCGGGGTGGGCACCTCGGCTGGGTTGCGCGCCCTGGTGCGCACCAAGGAGCGCTCTGAAGTGTGCTCCAAGGTGCGGCGTGCACGAAGTCGGAGCCCGGTTTGCCCCGGGTGTGCACCTCGCGTGCACCTTCGCTGCGGTGGGCACCTTGGCTGGGTTGCGCGCCTTGGTGGGCACCATGCAGTGCACGAAGTCGGAGCCCGGTTTGCCCCGGGCGCGCACCTCCGCCAGGGTGGGCACCTTGGTGCGCACAACTTGCCTGGGCTGCGCACCAGGAAGGGCTCAAGATGGCACCCGCGTTCCGTTTTTTTCACTATCTTTCAGAACGGAAATTTTAAAATATCGTTTTTTTTTGCCTTTTCTGGAAATTAGTGAAGGCAGCGCATCAAAGGTGCGCAACGCTGGTGCGAACCTGGGAGCGCTCCGATGTGTGCTCCAAGGTGCGGCATGCACGAAGTCGGACCCCGGTTTGCCCCGGGTGCGCACCTCGCGTGCACCTTGGTGCGCACACCTTGGCTGGGTTGCGCGCCCTGGTGGGCACCATGGTGCGCACCAAGGAGCGCTCCGAAGTGTGCTCCAAGGTGCGGCGTGCACGAAGTCGGAGCCCGGTTTGCCCCGGGTGCGCACCTCGCGTGCACCTTCGCCGCGGTGGGCACCATGGCGTGCACGAAGTCGGAGCCCGGTTTGCCCCGGGTGCGCACCTCGCGTGCACCTTCGCCGGGGTGGGCACCTTAGTGTGCAGACCTTGGCTGGGTTGCGCGCCCTGGTGGGCACCATGGTGCGCACCAAGGAGCGCTCCGAAGTGTGCTCCAAGGTGCGGCCTGCACGAAGTCGGAGCCCGGTTTGCCCCGGGTGTGCACCTCGGGTGGGCACCTTGGTGCGCATGCCTTGCCTGGGCTGCGCACCAGGGCGGGCTCAAGATGGCACCCGCGTTCCTTTTTTTTCACTATCTTTCAAAACGGAAATTTTAAAATCTCATTTTTTTTTGCCTTTTTCTGGAAATTAGTGAAGGCAGCGCATCAAAGGTGCGCACCTCGCTGCCCACCACGGTGCGCAACGCCGGTGGGCACCCGGGAGTGCTTCGAAGTGTGCTCCAAGGTGCTGCGTGCACGTTGTCGGAGCCCGGTTTGCCCCGGGTGCGCACCTCGCGTGCACCTTCGTCGGGGTGGGCACCTTGGCTGGGTTTGCCCCGGCTGCGCTCCGAAGCGGGGTTATTGGAGCGCCGCCTCTTTTTTTGTCGGAGCGTTTGGTGGGGTTTCTCGCATTGGCTCTTCCGAGGCCCGGTTGCCACCCTGGCGCGCACGAAGTCGGAAGTAGGGTTAATTGCCCGGGTGCGCACCTTTGCCAGGGTGGGCACCTTACCTGGGCTGTGCACCAGGGCGGGCTCAAGATGGCACGCGCGTTCCGTTTTTTTCACTATCTTTCAAAACGGAAATTTTAAAATCTCCTTTTTTTTTTGCCTTTTCTGGAAATTAGTGAAGGCAGCGCATCAAAGGTGCGCACCTCGCTGCCCACCTTGGTGTGCTCTGAGGTGCGCACCCGGGAGCGCTACGAAGTGTGCTCCAAGGTGCGGCGTGCACGTTGTCGGAGCCCGGTTTGCCCCGGGTGCGCACCTCGCCTGCACCTTGGCCGGGGTGGGCACCTTGGCTGGGTTTGCCCAGGGTGCGCTCCGAAGCGGGGTTACTGGAGCGCCCCCTCTTTTTTTGTCAGAGCGTTTGGTGGGGTTTCTCGCATTGGCTCTTCCCAGGCCCGGTTGTTGGGTGCGCTCCCACCCTGGCGCGCGCGAAGTTGGAAGTTGGGTTAATTGCCCGGGCGCGCACCTTCGCCAGGGTGGGCACCTTGGTGCGCACACCTTGGCTGGGCTGCGCACCAGGGCGGGCTCAAGATGG
>NW_026729166.1:0-5000 GCF_030272615.1 Cryptomeria japonica
GCGGCCCTGAAGCCTCTTCCGTCTAGCCGTTGGGTCCTTCTCGCCGCATCCCTCGCCTCGCACCCCGATTGCTATGCGGTGAGGCTCCTCGGCCGCCTTGGAACTATCTGTGTATCGGACGCATCGCGGGATAAGGGGTTGTCACTGGTAGTCGCCCCAAGCGCGTCCGATGCTTGGACCATTCCGAGGCGGCCCTGAAGCCTCTTCCGTCTAGCCGTTGGGTCCTTCTCGCCGCATCCCTCGCCTCGCACCCCGATTGCTATGCGGTGAGGCTCCTCGGCCGCCTTGGAACTATCTGTGTATCGGACGCGTCGCGGGATAAGGGGTTGTCACTGGTAGTCGCCCCAAGCGCGTCCGATGCTTGGACCATTCCGAGGCGGCCCTGAAGCCTCTTCCGTCTAGCCGTTGGGTCCTTCTCGCCGCATCCCTCGCCTCGCACCCCGATTGCTATGCGGTGAGGCTCCTCGGCCGCCTTGGAACTATCTGTGTATCGGACGCGTCGCGGGATAAGGGGTTGTCACTGGTAGTCGCCCCAAGCGCGTCCGATGCTTGGACCATTCCGAGGCGGACCTGAAGCCTCTTCCGTCTAGCCGTTGGGTCCTTCTCGCCGCATCCCTCGCCTCGCACCCCGATTGCTATGCGGTGAGGCTCCTCGGCCGCCTTGGAACTATCTGTGTATCGGACGCGTCGCGGGATAAGGGGTTGTCACTGGTAGTCGCCCCAAGCGCGTCCGATGCTTGGACCATTCCGAGGCGGCCCTGAAGCCTCTTCCGTCTAGCCGTTGGGTCCTTCTCGCCGCATCCCTCGCCTCGCACCCCGATTGCTATGCGGTGAGGCTCCTCGGCCGCCTTGGAACTATCTGTGTATCGGACGCGTCGCGGGATAAGGGGTTGTCACTGGTAGTCGCCCCAAGCGCGTCCGATGCTTGGACCATTCCGAGGCGGACCTGAAGCCTCTTCCGTCTAGCCGTTGGGTCCTTCTCGCCGCATCCCTCGCCTCGCACCCCGATTGCTATGCGGTGAGGCTCCTCGGCCGCCTTGGAACTATCTGTGTATCGGACGCGTCGCGGGATAAGGGGTTGTCACTGGTAGTCGCCCCAAGCGCGTCCGATGCTTGGACCATTCCGAGGCGGCCCTGAAGCCTCTTCCGTCTAGCCGTTGGGTCCTTCTTGCCGCATCCCTCGCCTCGCACCCCGATTGCTATGCGGTGAGGCTCCTCGGCCGCCTTGGAACTATCTGTGTATCGGACGCGTCGCGGGATAAGGGGTTGTCACTGGTAGTCGCCCCAAGCGCGTCCGATGCTTGGACCATTCCGAGGCGGCCCTGAAGCCTCTTCCGTCTAGCCGTTGGGCCATTCCGAGGCGGACCTGAAGCCTCTTCCGTCTAGCCGTTGGGTCCTTCTCGCCGCATCCCTCGCCTCGCACCCCGATTGCTATGCGGTGAGGCTCCTCGGCCGCCTTGGAACTATCTGTGTATCGGACGCGTCGCGGGATAAGGGGTTGTCACTGGTAGTCGCCCCAAGCGCGTCCGATGCTTGGACCATTCCGAGGCGGCCCTGAAGCCTCTTCCGTCTAGCCGTTGGGTCCTTCTCGCCGCATCCCTCGCCTCGCACCCCGATTGCTATGCGGTGAGGCTCCTCGGCCGCCTTGGAACTATCTGTGTATCGGACGCGTCGCGGGATAAGGGGTTGTCACTGGTAGTCGCCCCAAGCGCGTCCGATGCTTGGACCATTCCGAGGCGGACCTGAAGCCTCTTCCCTCTAGCCGTTGGGGCTTTCTCGCCGCATCCCTCGCCTCGCACCCCGATTGCTATTCGGTGAGGCTCCTCGGCCGCCTTGGAACTATCTGTGTATCGGACGCATCGCGGGATAAGGGGTTGGCAGTGGTAGTCGCCCCAAGCGCGTCCGATGCTTGGACCATTCCGAGGCGGCCCTGCAGCCTCTTCCGTCTAGCCGTTGGGGCCATCTCGCTGCATCCCCCACCTCGCACCACGATTGCTATGCGGTGAGGCTCCTTGGCCGCCTCGGAACTATCTGTGTATCGGACGCATCGCGGGATAAGGGGTTGTCACTGGTAGTCGCCCCAAGCGCGTCCGATGCTTGGACTATTCCGAGGCGGCCCTGCAGCCTCTTCCGTCTAGCCGTTGGGGCCATCTCGCCGCATCCCCCAGCTCCTCGGCCGCCTCGGAACTATCTGTGTATCGGACGCATCGCGGGATAAGGGGTTGGCAGTGGTAGTCGCCCCAAGCGCGTTCGATGCTTGGACTATTCCGAGGCGGCCCCGCAGCCTCTTCCGTCTACCCTTTGGGGCCATCTCGCCGCATCCCTCGCCTCGCACCCCGATTGCTATGCGGTGAGGCTCCTCGGCCGCCTGGGAACTATCTTCGTATCGGATGCATCGCGGGATAAGGGGTTGTCACTGGTAGTCGCCCCAAGCGCGTCCGATGCTTGGACTATTCCGAGGCGGCCCTGTGGCCTCTTCCGTCTAGCCGTTGGGGCCATCTCGCCGCATCCCTCACCTCGCACCCCCATTGCTATGCGGTGAGGCTCCTCGGCCGCCTTGGAACTGTCTTCGTATCGGAAGCATCGCGGGATAAGGGGTTGTCACTGGTAGTCGCCCCAAGCGCGTCCGATGCTTGGACTATTCCGAGGCGGCCCTGCAGCCTCTTCCGTCTAGCCGTTGGGGCCATCTCGCCGCATCCCCCACCTCGCACCCGGATTGCTATGCGGTGAGGCTCCTCGGCCGCCTTGGAACTATCTTCGTATCGGACGCATCGCGGGATAAGGGGTTGTCACTGGTAGTCGCCCCAAGCGCGTCCGATGCTTGGACTATTCCGACGCGGCCCTGTGGCCTCTTCCGTCTAGCCGTTGGGGCCATCTCGCCGCATCCCCCACCTCGCACCCCGATTGCTATGCGGTGAGGCTCCTCGGCCGCCTTGGAACCATCTTCGTATCGGACGCATCGCGGGATGAGGGGTTGTCACTGGTAGTCGCCCCAAGCGCGTCCGATGCTTGGACCATTCCGAGGCGGCCCTGAAGCCTCTTCCGTCTAGCCGTTGGGGCCTTCCCGCCCCATCCCTCGCCTCGCACCCCCGATTGCTATGCGGTGAGGCTCCTCGGCCGCCTTGGAACCATCTGTGTATCGGACGCATCGCGGGATAAGGGGTTGGCACTGGTAGTCGCCCCAAGCGCGTCCGATGCTTGGAGCATTCCGAGGTGGCCCTGAAGCCTCTTCCGTCTAGCCGTTGGGGCCTTCCCGCCCCATCCCTCGCCTCGCACCCCGATTGATATGCGGTGAGGCTCCTCGGCCGCCTTGGAACTATCTGTGTATCGGACGCATCGCGGGATAAGGGGTTGGCACTGGTAGTCGTCCCAATCGCGTCCGATGCTTGGACCATTCCGAGGCGGCCCTGCAGCCTCTTCCGTTTAGCCGTCGGGGCCTTCCCGCCGCATCCCTCGCCTCGCATCCCGATTCCTATGCGGTGAGTCTTCTCGGCCGCCGCGGAACTATACCTGTTATTGCTACTGCATCCTTCGGCTGGTAACCTCCTCTGCCGCCTTGGAACGTTCTCTTTGTCGGACGCGTCGCGGGATAAGGGGTTGGCACTGGTAGTCGCCCCAAGCGCGCCCGATGCATAGACCGCTCCGAGTTGACCTTGCTTTCAGCCTCTCACATGCATAGACCTCTCTGAGTCGACCCTGCAGCCTCTCACGTTTAGCCTTTGGAATCTCGCCTCACAACATGATTGCTATCCTTGATGCATCCCTTGCCTCGAGCCCTGATTGCTTTCTTGGCTGCATCCCTCCTCTCCTCACAGCCCGGTTGTCATCACTGCTTCATCCGTCGCTTCATGCATTCTGGCTGCTGGGCCCTTCCCACCGCACACCTCGATTGCTATCTCTTCTGCATCACACACCCCGATTGCTATCTCTGCTACATCCCTCGGCTCTCACTTCTGCATCCTTCGCCTCCCACCTCGATTGCTATCAATGCTGCATCCGTAACCTCACACCCCGATTGCTATGCGGGGAGGCTCCTTGGCCGCCTTGGAAATTTCTGTGTGTCGGACGCACCGCGGGATAAGGGGTTGGCACTGGTAGTCGCCCCAAGTGCGCCCGATTCTTAGACCGCTTCGAGGTGACCTCGTAGCCTCTTTCGTCCAGGCTTCCTGCCTTCAACGCCCTTTTTACACCTCGATTGCTATGCGCGGGCTCGTTGGCGTCTATCACCTCTCTGCGAAGAGTGGCACGATGATTGTTGGGGTAAATCGTAGCAGTCCGATCTCTGGCCTTGGGCCATTGTGAGGGCTGATCGATTTCCTGTGCGCATCTCGTGTTCGCCCAGTAACAGACTCGACGACTTGTAATCGGTCTTGTTCCCGATTGTTCCTGGAGGTAGTCTTCGGAACTCTTGGATTTGACCTGTCACTCGAACTGTCCTCTTCCGAGGATGCTTGTGTGTGTGTGCTTGTGCCATTTCCTTGGCGGTATTAACGAGATATTAAAGAGCGGAGTGAGCGCCTCGCCCAGCTATGTTTGGGGCTCTCACTCCCTTACCCGGTGTGCGACCGCTTTGCACGTAGGTTGCGGAGCATCGCGACTCTTTCGATGTTTGGCGGTTGTCTTCCGGTGATGCGTTGGTCCCGAAGTGCACGTTACTAGCATTTCTGCCATTGTTCTCGATCTTTGGCACGTTCCTTCGTTGCAATTGGATATATATCTCCGTTTATACGCGCAGGCTTCTCCCGCCTATTCAGCGCTGTCCCACTCTCAGCACTCTCGTGGTCTCCTTGGCTTCTCTCTCCCGTGAGCGAGCTCTCTTCTCGAGTCTTTTCCATGTCCCATGGAGGTTGCCTTGCGAAATTCGGGCACACAAACGTGACCGGATAAGAGCGGAATTGCCTATGAGGAGAAGCTCACCTTAGGGAGCAGCAATGCCGAGTGTTTCGACAGAGGGTAGAGGGGGCGTTGTTTGGGCGGTTGCACAAAAGAGTGCTACGGTT
>NW_026729166.1:15000-27500 GCF_030272615.1 Cryptomeria japonica
GCTGCGCACCCGGGCGCGCACACCTTGGCACCCGCGTTTCCTTCATTTTAAATTTTTTTTTTTTACAATCTCTCAAGTGGGAAATTCTATAATCTCAACTTTTTTTGCCTTTTCAGGAAACTTTTGAATGGAGCGCATCATTGGTGCGCTCCGAAGTGTGCTCCAAGGTGCGCACCTCTGGTGTGCTCCAAAGCTCTCTCCAGCTGCGTGCACCTGCCCCGGCCGCGCACCCGGCCCCGCCCAGCTTCGCTCACCTGTCCCGGGCGTCTGGTGCGGAACCTTAGAGTAAGAAACATCACCGTGCACCTTGGCCAACGTGCGCGACTCGACCGAGCGCGCACTGGCCGAGGTGCACACCGATTTCACCTGGGTGCGCGCGCAGCACCTCGGGCGCACCGGGGTGCGCGCACAACGCCCGGGTTGCACCGTGGCCTGTGTGCTCGGGGCGCCTCGGGTGCGCGCTCGGTGTCGCCCCCGCGCGCGCGGTAGTGCGGGCAGCGCACCCCGGCCCGGCCCGGCCCCGACGAGAACGCAAACGGGCAAAAGGTTTATTCAAATAGCATTGCGACGCCCGGCGAAAAACTAAAAAAGGGTGCAACACCGGGACTTCCCGGGAGGTCACCCATCCCAGTACTACTCCGGCCCAAGCGCGCTTAACTGCGGAGTTCTGATGGGATCCGGTGCACTAACGCTGGTATGATCGCACCCGTTATGAGCTTGTCGCAGTGTGTACTTAGCAAACCGCGACCCACGTGCGAATCCACCCCGGCCACCCACCCCCGTCGAGGTGCACACCCTCCCTCGCGAAGTGCGCCCCGTTCGCCAAGTGTGAGCCCTGCCCGGGTGCGCGCACCTTGCTAGGGCGTCGGGTGTGCACCCGGCCCGGCCTACGTGCGTGCACCTGGACGGGGCGTCGTGTGCGTGCAGTGTCCCGTCTGCAACGCGGTGCCCACACACCACCTCGGGCGCAACGACCTGCGCTCACATGTGGGCCGAGTGCACCTTGGTGCATGTTCGGGGCGCCTCGGGTGCACGCTCGATCTTGCCCCGGTGCACCAAGGCGCTCGGTTTGCCCCGGGTGCGCACTTGGTGCAAGGTGGGCACCCAAAATAGGGATCAAGCACCAAAACACAAGTTTCGGGATGCAAAATGGGACCCAAGGACCACAAATGCGTTCCAAGACCCATGATGGGTCCACGAGAACAAAAATGTGTTCCGAGACTTAATAAACAAATATTGGGTTTTAGGAGAAGAAACATGCTCTGATGCCCAAAACGAGAATCGACCCCGAAAAGGCCACAGGCCAAAAGTGGGATGCGAGACAAAAAAAAATGGGACCCGAGGACCAAAATTGGGTTCCCAGGTCGAAGACAGGGCAACCGGACAAGAAACGACCTCTAAGGCTCGAAATGAGTCCCGACGACTAAAACTTGACAAGAAGCACCCATCAGGCACCCAACTCGACACCCATGGGATGCCGACCCACCCGGGCTTCCACCTAGCACACCTTGGCACCCACCCACCCTCGCACCCAACCTCGCACCCAACTTAGCACCTTTGAACCCACATTGGCACTCACCCTGACCCTGGCACCTTGGAACCCACATTGGCACTCACCTTGACCCTGGCACCCACCTTTGCACTCACCTTGGGACCCACCCTGGCTCCCACCTCGGCACCCACCCAGACACCCACCTTGGTTCCTTGGCACCCACCTTGGATCCTTGGCACCCACCCCGACACCCACCTTGGCACGCAACTTGGCTACTTGCCACCCACCTTGGCTCCTTGACGCCCACCCCGACAACCACCCCGTGACCTACCCTGGCTAGGGTTGGTGCACACCCACCCTGGTGCCCACCTTGGCACCCACCCCATGACCCACCTTGGCACGCACCTTAGTACCCACCCCGTTACCCACCCTAGGACCCACCCCGTGACCCACCTTGGCCAGGGTGGGTGCACCCACCCTGGTGCCCACCTTGGCACCCACCCATCCTAGCACCCAGCCTGTGACCGGGCTTGGAACCCAACCTTGCACCCGTCTTGGCCAGTGTGGGTGCGCACCCATCCTGGCACCCACGTTGTGACACACCCTTTAACCCACGCACCCTAGCAGCCACGTTGGCACCCACCTTGGAACACAACCTAGCAACTTGGCACCCACCCCGTGACCCACCTTGGCATCCACCATAGCAGTCGCCCACTTGGCACCCACCTTGGAACCCAAGTTGGCACCCACCTCGGCACCCACCTTGACACTTGTGGACCCACCTTGCCACTCACCCTAGCATCGACCCATCCTAGCACCCACCCTGGCACCTTTGCACCCTAGCACTCACCCATCCTAGCACCTAACCTGTGACCCACCTTGACACTCACCCTCGCACCCACCTTGGAACCCAACCTAGCACCCACCCACCCTGACACCAACCCTAGCACCTACCCACCCTTGCACCCACCCTGTGACCCATCTTGGCACCCACCCATCCTACCACTCAACCTATCACCCACCTTCTCACCCACCTTGGCATCCACCTTAGCACCCACCCACACTGGCACCTTGGCACCCACCTCGGGCAAGGTGGGTGCACACCCACCCTGACACCCAATTTAGAACCAACCGAGCATGTTACCCACCTTGGCACCCACATTGCAGCCCACCCTAGTACCCACCCTATGACCCACATTGGCATCCACACCCTAGCACCCAGGCACCTCGACACCCGCCTTGACACGCACCCTAGCACTAAACCTGTGACCCACCTTGGAACTCACCCTAGAACCCACCCACCCTGTGAACCACCTTGGCATCCACCTTAGCACCCACCCACCTTGGCACCCACTCTAGCACTCACCCATCCTAACACCCAACTTGTTACCCACCTTGGCACCCGCCCTCGCGTCCACCTTGAAACCCACCCTAGCACCCACCCACGCAGGAGCCCACCTTGGCACCCAACCTAACACCCACGCATCCTGGCACCCAACTTGTGACCCACCTTGGAACCCACCCTAGTACCCACCTTTGAACCCACTATATCACCAACCCACCTTGGCACCCACCCTATGACCCTCTTTGGAATCCACCCTAGCACGCACCCACCCTGGCACCCACCATGGAGCGCACCCTAGCACCCACCCACCTCGGCACGCACCTCAACACCCACCTTGGTGTGCGCACTGCGCCAACCTCTCAAAGACCCTATGTGGTGCGCTCCAAAGTGTACACCTTTGGTGCGCTCCAAGGTGCGCACCTTTGGTGCACACCGAGGTGCACACCAAAGTGTGCACCGAGGTGAGCACCAAAGTGCACTCCAAGGTGCACACCAAGGCGTGCACCTTTGGTGCGGTCAATGCAAACGAATTCGGAAGTTGGGGTCGATGTCCTAATCGCTGCTGCAGACTACACGTATGAGAATCGGACAAATAGCTTTATATAGGGGAGGTGTTGCGTTTGATGGGTCGACTCCCCTGGTTGTGTGCACTGCACCAACTTCAAAGACCCTGTCTTGTTTAAGAAGTCAAAAGTTGGGGTGGATGTCCTAATCATTGCTGCAGTCTACGCATGTATGAGAATCAGACAAATAGCTTATATAGGGGAGGTGTTGCATTCGGTGGGTTGACTCCCCTGGTTGTGCGCACTGCGCCAACCTCAAAGACCCCGCATAGCAGAAGAAGTCGGAAGTCGGATTTTGGTGAGCACCAAGGCGTGCACCTTTGGTGCGGTCAACGCAGACGAATTCAGAAGTTGGGGTGGATGTCCTAATCGTTGTTGCAGGCTACACATGTATGAGAATCAGACAAATAGCTTATATAGGGGAGGTGTTGGGTTTGATGGGTCAACTCCCTTGGTTGTGCGCATTACGCCAACCTCAAAGACCTTGTTTTCGTTAAGAAGTCAAAAGTTGGGGTCAATGTCCTAATGGCTCCTGTAGGCTACACATGTATGAGAATCGGACAAATAGCTTATATAGGGGAGGTGTTGGGTTTGATGGGTCGACTCCCCTGGTTGTGCGCATTACGTCAACCTCAAAGACCTTGTTTTCGTTAAGAAGTCAAAAGTTGGGGTCGATGTCCTAATTGCTCCTGTAGACTACACATGTATGAGAATCAGACAAATAGCTTATATAGGGGAGGTGTTGGGTTTGATGGGTTGACTCCCCTAGTTGTTCGCATTACACCAACCTCAAAGACCTTGTTTTCGTTTAGAAGCCGAAAGTTGGGGTCGATGTCCTAATTGCTCCTGCAGGCTACGCATGTATGAGAATCAGACAAATAGCTTATATAGGGGAGGTGTTGGGTTTGATGGGTCGACTCCCCTGGTTGTGCGCATTGCGCCAACCTCAAAGACCCTGCATTGCGGATGAAGTCGAAAGTCAGAGTTTGGTGTGCTACAAGGTGTGGTCGAAGGTGCTCACCTAGGTGTGCACCTTTGGAGCGCAGGAAAAGTGCCCTCCAAAAGTGCGCACCTTTGGAGTGCACAAAAGTGCCCTCCAAAAGTGCGCACCTTTGGAGCGCACAAAAGTGCCCTCCAAAAAGTGCCCTCCAAAAGTGCGCACCTTTGGAGCGCACAAAAGTGCCCTCCAAAAAGTGCCCTCCAAAAGTGCGCACCTTTGGAGTGCAGAAAAGTGCCCTCCAAAAAGTGCCCTCCAAAAGTGTGCACCTTTGGAGTGCACAAAAGTGCCCTCCAAAAGTGCGCACCTTTGGAGCGCAGAAAAGTGCCCTCCAAAAAGTGCCCTCCAAAAGTGCGCACCTTTGGAGCGCAGAAAAGTGCCCTCCAAAAAGTGCCCTCCAAAAGTGCGCACCTTTGGAGCGCAGAAAAGTGCCCTCCAAAAAGTGCCCTCCAAAAGTGCGCACCTTTGGAGCGCAGAAAAGTGCCCTCCAAAAAGTGCCCTCCAAAAGTGCGCACCTTTGGAGCGCACAAAAGTGCCCTCCAAAAAGTGCCCTCCAAAAGTGCGCACCTTTGGAGCGCACAAAAGTGCCCTCCAAAAGTGCGCACCTTTGGAGCGCACAAAAGTGCCCTCCAAAAGTGCGCACTTTTGGTGCGCACCAAGGCGCTGGTTCGGTCGTTGCAGGCGAGTTCGGAAGTTGGGGTCGATGTCCTGAGCGGAGGTGCAAACTACACAGGTGTCGGAATCGGACAAATAGCTTATATAGGGGAGGTGTATGCTTCGATGGGTCGACTCCCCAGGTTGAGCGCACCGCGCCAACCTCAAAGACCCTACGGTATGGATGAAGTCGGAAGTTGGGTCCGATGACCGATTCGATTAGTAGGTATGCTCATGAGGTCGGAATTTGGGTCCGATGACCTGCCATGTGCAGGAAGGCGAATGTTGGCACTGTGCGTTGCAAGGTGCACACCAAGGTGCTGGTGCGGTCTTTTTAGTCGAGTTCGGAAGTTGGGGTCGATGTCCTGATCGGAGGTGCAAGCTACACAGGTGTGGGAATCGGACAAATAGCTTATATAGGGGAGGTGTATGCTTCGTTGGGTCGACTCCCCGGGTTGAGCGCACCGCGCCAACCTCAAAGACCCTACGGTATGGATGAAGTCGGAAGTTGGGTCCGATGACCGATTCGATATGTAGGCATACTCGCGAGGTCGGAATTTGGGTCCGATGACCTGCCATGTGCAGGAAGGCGAATGTTGGCACTGTGCGTTGCAAGGTGCGCACCAAGGCGCTGGTTCGGTCGTTGCAGGCGAGTTCGGAAGTTGGGGTCGATGTCCTGATCGGAGGTGCAAACTACACAGGTGTGGGAATCGGACAAATAGCTTATATAGGGGAGGTGTATGCTTCGTTGGGTCGACTCCCCGGGTTGAGCGCACCGCGCCAACCTCAAAGACCCTACGGTATGGATGAAGTCGGAAGTTGTGTCCGATGACCGATTCGATATGTAGGCATACTCGCGAGGTCGGAATTTGGGTCCGATGACCTGCCATGTGCAGGAAGGCGAATGTTGGGACTGTGCGTCGCAAGGTGCGCACCAAGGCGCTGGTGCCGTCGTTGCAGTCGAGTTCGGAAGTTGGGGTCGATGTCCTGGTCAGAGGTGCAAACTACACAGGTGTGGGAATCGGACAAATAGCTTATATAGGGGAGGTGTATGCTTCGATGGGTCGACTCCCCGGGTTGAGCGCACCGCGCCAACCTCAAAGACCCTACAGTATGGATGAAGTCGGAAGTTGGGTCCGATGACCGATTCGATACGTAGGCATATTGGCGAGGTCTGAATTTGTGTCCGATGACCTGCCATGCGCAGGAAGGCGGAATTTGGGTCCGATGACCGAGTTGATGGCGTGCCATGCGCAGAAAGGCGGAATTTGGGTCCGATGACCGAGTTGATGTTGATGGCCCGCCATGCACAGGAAGGCGGAATTTGGGTCCGATGACCGATTTGAAGGCGTGCCATGCGCAGAAAGGCGGAGTTTGGGTCCGATGACCGAGTTGATATTGATGGCCCGCCATGCGCAGGAAGGCGGAATTTGGGTCCGATGACCTGACATACGCATGGAGTCCGACTCGGGGGCCGATGTTCGATTCGATGACTTGCATTGTGGGTAAAGTCGGAAGTTGTGGTCTTTGACCCGATTCGATGACCAGACTTCGGCTGCTTGAGAATCGGACAAATAACTTATATAGGGGAGGTAGTGTTCTCGAGCATCCTCCCCCCGTGCCCGTTTATGTCGATTGATGCTGGTGCTCGACTGGTTGGAGCGCTCGGATGCAAAAATCTTGCACCAGGATTTATCGATTGTGATGGACACGGCAAGTCTCCTGATTGCTATGCAGGAGCTCATCGTGAATCTCTATGCGGCCTTGGTATGGACTCGACCTGCGGAATGGTTCGGCAATGGTAGTCGCTCCAACACGTCCTTGCAATGGCCACAGAGGTGATTCGACTAGAGCTCCAGTCTAGCTTTTGGGTTGCTTGGCGGACTGGTATAGCCGCGATCGAGTTCCGGCCATGAACGTTTTAGATAGCTCTTGGGCTTTCTGGGACGGAAGTCGGAAGTTTGGGCTGTTGTCCGATTTGATGACCATTCTTCGGATGTGTGAGAATCGGACAAATAACTTATATAGGGGACTGTGTTGTCTCACGCAGCCCCCTCCGTGCCCCTCTATCTCGACCGATGTTGGTGCTTGAAAGGGTTGGGATCGCTCGGATTTATAAACGTGCACCACCATTTGTCGAGTGTGAGGGACGCGGCAGGTCTCCTAAATGCTATACGGGCGCTCTCTGAGAATCTCTATCCGGCCTCGACACAGACTAGTCTTGCTGAATGGTTTGGCACTGGTAGTCGATCCAACACGTCGTTGTTGTGGCCGCCTAGGCGATTCGATTCGAGCCCCCGTCTAGCTTTTGGGTTGCTTGGCGGATTTTGCCCTATCCGCAAGTGAGCTCGGTCCCTAAACGTTCGAGAAACCCGATTGCTATGCGCCGACTCTCTTTCTTGCGAGCCTCCATCTAGCTTTTGGGTCTCTACGGAACGGAAGTCGGAATCTGGGACCGTTGTTTGATTCGACGAGGCAGACTACGGTTGTGCGAGAATCGGACAAATAACTTATATAGGGGAGGTGTTGACTGGAGCATTCTCCCCCGTGCCCCTCTAACTCGACCAATGCTGGCGCTCGAACGGTGGTAGCGCTCGGATTTTCGTTGAGCGCCAGCATTGGTCGATTTAGAGGGGCATGCGAGATTCCCGAATGCTATGCGAGGGCTCTAACGGAAATGTCTATTGGTTTCGGTATGGATGCAATTGCGAGTGGTTCGGCAAAGGTAGTCGTTCCGATGCGTCCATGTCGTGGCCAAATCGATAATTCGATTTGAGCCCTCGTATAGCATTTGGGTCTCTCGATGTGATTCCGCATTCCAGTCCCTTTGGGCACTGCTTGAGCCGCATCCCAGGGGGTTCCCTTCCCAATAATCTGCCTCGCAACCCGATTGCTATGCGGTGAGGCTCCTCGGCCGCCTCGGAACTATCTGTGTATCAGACGCATCGCGGGATAAGGGGTTGGCAACGGTAGTCGCCCCAAGCGCGTCCGATGCTTGGACCATTCCGAGGCGGCCCTGAAGCCTCTTCCGTCTAGCCGTTGGGTCCTTCTCGCCGCATCCCTTGCCTCGCACCCCGATTGCTATGCGGTGAGGCTCCTCGGCCGCCTTGGAACTATCTGTGTATCAGACGCATCGCGGGATAAGGGGTTGTCACTGGTAGTCGCCCCAAGCGCGTCCGATGCTTGGACCATTCCGAGGCGGCCCTGAAGCCTCTTCCGTCTAGCCGTTGGGTCCTTCTCGCCGCATCCCTCGACTCGCACCCCGATTGCTATGCGGTGAGGCTCCTCGGCCGCCTTGGAACTATCTGTGTATCGGACGCGTCGCGGGATAAGGGGTTGTCACTGGTAGTCGCCCCAAGCGCGTCCGATGCTTGGACCATTCCGAGGCGGCCCTGAAGCCTCTTCCGTCTAGCCGTTGGGTCCTTCTCGCCGCATCCCTCGCCTCGCACCCCGATTGCTATGCGGTGAGGCTCCTCGGCCGCCTTGGAACTATCTGTGTATCGGACGCGTCGCGGGATAAGGGGTTGTCACTGGTAGTCGCCCCAAGCGCGTGCGATGCATGGACCATTCCCAGGCGGCCCTGAAGCCTCTTCCGTCTAGCCGTTGGGTCCTTCTCGCCGCATCCCTCGCCTCGCACCCCGATTGCTATGCGGTGAGGCTCCTCGGCCGCCTTGGAACTATCTGTGTATCGGACGCGTCGCGGGATAAGGGGTTGTCACTGGTAGTCGCCCCAAGCGCGTCCGATGCTTGGACCATTCCGAGGCGGCCCTGAAGCCTCTTCCGTCTAGCCGTTGGGTCCTTCTCGCCGCATCCCTCGCCTCGCACCCCGATTGCTATGCGGTGAGGCTCCTCGGCCGCCTTGGAACTATCTGTGTATCGGACGCGTCGCGGGATAAGGGGTTGTCACTGGTAGTCGCCCCAAGCGCGTCCGATGCTTGGACCATTCCGAGGCGGCCCTGAAGCCTCTTCCGTCTAGCCGTTGGGTCCTTCTCGCCGCATCCCTCGCCTCGCACCCCGATTGCTATGCGGTGAGGCTCCTCGGCCGCCTTGGAACTATCTGTGTATCGGACGCGTCGCGGGATAAGGGGTTGTCACTGGTAGTCGCCCCAAGCGCGTCCGATGCTTGGACCATTCCGAGGCGGCCCTGAAGCCTCTTCCGTCTAGCCGTTGGGTCCTTCTCGCCGCATCCCTCGCCTCGCACCCCGATTGCTATGCGGTGAGGCTCCTCGGCCGCCTTGGAACTATCTGTGTATCGGACGCATCGCGGGATAAGGGGTTGTCACTGGTAGTCGCCCCAAGCGCGTCCGATGCTTGGACCATTCCGAGGCGGCCCTGAAGCCTCTTCCGTCTAGCCGTTGGGTCCTTCTCGCCGCATCCCTCGCCTCGCACCCCGATTGCTATGCGGTGAGGCTCCTCGGCCGCCTTGGAACTATCTGTGTATCGGACGCGTCGCGGGATAAGGGGTTGTCACTGGTAGTCGCCCCAAGCGCGTCCGATGCTTGGACCATTCCGAGGCGGCCCTGAAGCCTCTTCCGTCTAGCCGTTGGGTCCTTCTCGCCGCATCCCTCGCCTCGCACCCCGATTGCTATGCGGTGAGGCTCCTCGGCCGCCTTGGAACTATCTGTGTATCGGACGCGTCGCGGGATAAGGGGTTGTCACTGGTAGTCGCCCCAAGCGCGTCCGATGCTTGGACCATTCCGAGGCGGACCTGAAGCCTCTTCCGTCTAGCCGTTGGGTCCTTCTCGCCGCATCCCTCGCCTCGCACCCCGATTGCTATGCGGTGAGGCTCCTCGGCCGCCTTGGAACTATCTGTGTATCGGACGCGTCGCGGGATAAGGGGTTGTCACTGGTAGTCGCCCCAAGCGCGTCCGATGCTTGGACCATTCCGAGGCGGCCCTGAAGCCTCTTCCGTCTAGCCGTTGGGTCCTTCTTGCCGCATCCCTCGCCTCGCACCCCGATTGCTATGCGGTGAGGCTCCTCGGCCGCCTTGGAACTATCTGTGTATCGGACGCGTCGCGGGATAAGGGGTTGTCACTGGTAGTCGCCCCAAGCGCGTCCGATGCTTGGACCATTCCGAGGCGGCCCTGAAGCCTCTTCCGTCTAGCCGTTGGGTCCTTCTCGCCGCATCCCTCGCCTCGCACCCCGATTGCTATGCGGTGAGGCTCCTCGGCCGCCTTGGAACTATCTGTGTATCGGACGCATCGCGGGATAAGGGGTTGTCACTGGTAGTCGCCCCAAGCGCGTCCGATGCTTCGACCATTCCGAGGCGGCCCTGAAGCCTCTTCCGTCTAGCCGTTGGGTCCTTCTCGCCGCATCCCTCGCCTCGCACCCCGATTGCTATGCGGTGAGGCTCCTCGGCCGCCTTGGAACTATCTGTGTATCGGACGCGTCGCGGGATAAGGGGTTGTCACTGGTAGTCGCCCCAAGCGCGTCCGATGCTTGGACCATTCCGAGGCGGACCTGAAGCCTCTTCCGTCTAGCCGTTGGGTCCTTCTCGCCGCATCCCTCGCCTCGCACCCCGATTGCTATGCGGTGAGGCTCCTCGGCCGCCTTGGAACTATCTGTGTATCGGACGCGTCGCGGGATAAGGGGTTGTCACTGGTAGTCGCCCCAAGCGCGTCCGATGCTTGGACCATTCCGAGGCGGCCCTGAAGCCTCTTCCGTCTAGCCGTTGGGTCCTTCTCGCCGCATCCCTCGCCTCGCACCCCGATTGCTATGCGGTGAGGCTCCTCGGCCGCCTTGGAACTATCTGTGTATCGGACGCGTCGCGGGATAAGGGGTTGTCACTGGTAGTCGCCCCAAGCGCGTCCGATGCTTGGACCATTCCGAGGCGGACCTGAAGCCTCTTCCCTCTAGCCGTTGGGGCTTTCTCGCCGCATCCCTCGCCTCGCACCCCGATTGCTATTCGGTGAGGCTCCTCGGCCGCCTTGGAACTATCTGTGTATCGGACGCATCGCGGGATAAGGGGTTGGCAGTGGTAGTCGCCCCAAGCGCGTCCGATGCTTGGACCATTCCGAGGCAGCCCTGCAGCCTCTTCCGTCTAGCCGTTGGGGCCATCTCGCTGCATCCCCCACCTCGCACCACGATTGCTATGCGGTGAGGCTCCTTGGCCGCCTCGGAACTATCTGTGTATCGGACGCATCGCGGGATAAGGGGTTGTCACTGGTAGTCGCCCCAAGCGCGTCCGATGCTTGGACTATTCCGAGGCGGCCCTGCAGCCTCTTCCGTCTAGCCGTTGGGGCCATCTCGCCGCATCCCCCAGCTCCTCGGCCGCCTCGGAACTATCTGTGTATCGGACGCATCGCGGGATAAGGGGTTGGCAGTGGTAGTCGCCCCAAGCGCGTTCGATGCTTGGACTATTCCGAGGCGGCCCCGCAGCCTCTTCCGTCTACCCTTTGGGGCCATCTCGCCGCATCCCTCGCCTCGCACCCCGATTGCTATGCGGTGAGGCTCCTCGGCCGCCTGGGAACTATCTTCGTATCGGATGCATCGCGGGATAAGGGGTTGTCACTGGTAGTCGCCCCAAGCGCGTCCGATGCTTGGACTATTCCGAGGCGGCCCTGTGGCCTCTTCCGTCTAGCCGTTGGGGCCATCTCGCCGCATCCCTCACCTCGCACCCCCATTGCTATGCGGTGAGGCTCCTCGGCCGCCTTGGAACTGTCTTCGTATCGGAAGCATCGCGGGATAAGGGGTTGTCACTGGTAGTCGCCCCAAGCGCGTCCGATGCTTGGACTATTCCGAGGCGGCCCTGCAGCCTCTTCCGTCTAGCCGTTGGGGCCATCTCGCCGCATCCCCCACCTCGCACCCGGATTGCTATGCGGTGAGGCTCCTCGGCCGCCTTGGAACTATCTTCGTATCGGACGCATCGCGGGATAAGGGGTTGTCACTGGTAGTCGCCCCAAGCGCGTCCGATGCTTGGACTATTCCGACGCGGCCCTGTGGCCTCTTCCGTCTAGCCGTTGGGGCCATCTCGCCGCATCCCCCACCTCGCACCCCGATTGCTATGCGGTGAGGCTCCTCGGCCGCCTTGGAACCATCTTCGTATCGGACGCATCGCGGGATGAGGGGTTGTCACTGGTAGTCGCCCCAAGCGCGTCCGATGCTTGGACCATTCCGAGGCGGCCCTGAAGCCTCTTTCGTCTAGCCGTTGGGGCCTTCCCGCCCCATCCCTCGCCTCGCACCCCCGATTGCTATGCGGTGAGGCTCCTCGGCCGCCTTGGAACCATCTGTGTATCGGACGCATCGCGGGATAAGGGGTTGGCACTGGTAGTCGCCCCAAGCGCGTCCGATGCTTGGAGCATTCCGAGGTGGCCCTGAAGCCTCTTCCGTCTAGCCGTTGGGGCCTTCCCGCCCCATCCCTCGCCTCGCACCCCGATTGATATGCGGTGAGGCTCCTCGGCCGCCTTGGAACTATCTGTGTATCGGACGCATCGCGGGATAAGGGGTTGG
>NW_026729166.1:40000-57500 GCF_030272615.1 Cryptomeria japonica
TTGCTAGGGCGTCGGGTGTGCACCCGGCCCGGCCTACGTGCGTGCACCTGGACGGGGCGTCGTGTGCGTGCAGTGTCCCGTCTGCAACGCGGTGCCCACACACCACCTCGGGCGCAACGACCTGCGCTCACATGTGGGCCGAGTGCACCTTGGTGCATGTTCGGGGCGCCTCGGGTGCACGCTCGATCTTGCCCCGGTGCACCAAGGCGCTCGGTTTGCCCCGGGTGCGCACTTGGTGCAAGGTGGGCACCCAAAATAGGGATCAAGCACCAAAACACAAGTTTCGGGATGCAAAATGGGACCCAAGGACCACAAATGCGTTCCAAGACCCATGATGGGTCCACGAGAACAAAAATGTGTTCCGAGACTTAATAAACAAATATTGGGTTTTAGGAGAAGAAACATGCTCTGATGCCCAAAACGAGAATCGACCCCGAAAAGGCCACAGGCCAAAAGTGGGATGCGAGACAAAAAAAAATGGGACCCGAGGACCAAAATTGGGTTCCCAGGTCGAAGACAGGGCAACCGGACAAGAAACGACCTCTAAGGCTCGAAATGAGTCCCGACGACTAAAACTTGACAAGAAGCACCCATCAGGCACCCAACTCGACACCCATGGGATGCCGACCCACCCGGGCTTCCACCTAGCACACCTTGGCACCCACCCACCCTCGCACCCAACCTCGCACCCAACTTAGCACCTTTGAACCCACATTGGCACTCACCCTGACCCTGGCACCTTGGAACCCACATTGGCACTCACCTTGACCCTGGCACCCACCTTTGCACTCACCTTGGGACCCACCCTGGCTCCCACCTCGGCACCCACCCAGACACCCACCTTGGTTCCTTGGCACCCACCTTGGATCCTTGGCACCCACCCCGACACCCACCTTGGCACGCAACTTGGCTACTTGCCACCCACCTTGGCTCCTTGACGCCCACCCCGACAACCACCCCGTGACCTACCCTGGCTAGGGTTGGTGCACACCCACCCTGGTGCCCACCTTGGCACCCACCCCATGACCCACCTTGGCACGCACCTTAGTACCCACCCCGTTACCCACCCTAGGACCCACCCCGTGACCCACCTTGGCCAGGGTGGGTGCCTTGGTGCGCACAACTTGCCTGGGCTGCACACCAGGGCGGGCTCAAGATGGCACCCGCGTTCCGTTTTTTTCACTATCTTTCAAAACGGAAATTTTAAAATCTCGTTTTTTTTTTTTTTTTGCCTTTTCTGGAAATTAGTGAAGGCAGCGCATCAAAGGTGCGCAATGCTGGTGCGAACCCGGGAGCGCTCCGATGTGTGCTCCAAGGTGCGGCGTGCACGAAGTCCGAGCCCGGCTTGCCCCGGGTGCGCACCTCGCGTGCACCTTCGCCGGGGTGAGCACCTTGGCTGGGTTGCGCGCCCTGGTGCGCACCAAGGAGCGCTCTGAAGTGTGCTCCAAGGTGCGGCGTGCACGAAGTCGGAGCTCGGTTTGCCCCGGGTGTGCACCTCGGGTGCGCACCTCGCGTGCACCTTCGCTGCGGTGGGCACCTTGGCTGGGTTGCGCGCCTTGGTGGGCACCATGCAGTGCACGAAGTCGGAGCCCGGTTTGCCCCGGGCGCGCACCTCCGCCAGGGTGGGCACCTTGGTGCGCACAACTTGCCTGGGCTGCGCACCAGGAAGGGCTCAAGATGGCACCCGCGTTCCGTTTTTTTCACTATCTTTCAGAACGGAAATTTTAAAATATCGTTTTTTTTTGCCTTTTCTGGAAATTAGTGAAGGCAGCGCATCAAAGGTGCGCAACGCTGGTGCGAACCTGGGAGCGCTCCGATGTGTGCTCCAAGGTGCGGCGTGCACGAAGTCGGAGCCCGGTTTGCCCCGGGTGCGCCCTGGTGGGCACCATGGTGCGCACCAAGGAGCGCTCCGAAGTGTGCTCCAAGGTGCGGCCTGCACGAAGTCGGAGCCCGGTTTGCCCCGGGCGTGCACCGCGGGTGGGCACCTTGGTGCGCATGCCTTGCCTGGGCTGCGCACCAGGGCGGGCTCAAGATGGCACCCGCGTTCCGTTTTTTTCACTATCTTTCAAAACGGAAATTTTAAAATCTCATTTTTTTTTGCCTTTTCTGGAAATTAGTGAAGGCAGCGCATCAAAGGTGCGCACCTCGCTGCCCACCACGGTGCGCAACGCCGGTGGGCACCCGGGAGTGCTTCGAAGTGTGCTCCAAGGTGCTGCGTGCACGTTGTCGGAGCCCGGTTTGCCCCGGGTGCGCACCTCGCGTGCACCTTCGTCAGGGTGGGCACCTTGGCTGGGTTTGCCCCGGCTGCGCTCCGAAGCGGGGTTATTGGAGCGCCGCCTCTTTTTTTGTCGGAGCGTTTGGTGGGGTTTCTCGCATTGGCTCTTCCCAGGCCCGGTTGCCACCCTGGCGCGCACGAAGTCGGAAGTAGGGTTAATTGCCCGGGTGCGCACCTTTGCCAGGGTGGGCACCTTACCTGGGCTGTGCACCCGGGCGGGCTCAAGATGGCACCCGCGTTCCGTTTTTTTCACTATCTTTCAAAACGGAAATTTTAAAATCTCCTCTTTTTTTTGCCTTTTCTGGAAATTAGTGAAGGCAGCGCATCAAAGGTGCGCACCTCGCTGCCCACCTTGGTGTGCTCTGAGGTGCGCACCCGGGAGCGCTACGAAGTGTGCTCCAAGGTGCGGCGTGCACGTTGTCGGAGCCCGGTTTGCCCCGGGTGCGCACCTCGCCTGCACCTTGGCCGGGGTGGGCACCCTGGCTGGGTTTGCCCAGGGTGCGCTCCGAAGCGGGGTTACTGGAGCGCCCCCTCTTTTTTTGTCAGAGCGTTTGGTGGGGTTTCTCGCATTGGCTCTTCCCAGGCCCGGTTGTTGGGTGCGCTCCCACCCTGGCGCGCGCGAAGTTGGAAGTTGGGTTAATTGCCCGGGCGCGCACCTTCGCCAGGGTGGGCACCTTGGTGCGCACACCTTGGCTGGGCTGCGCACCAGGGCGGGCTCAAGATGGCACCAGCATTCCCTTTTTCTCACTATCTTTCAAAACGGAAATTTTAAAATCTCGTTTTCTTTTGCCTTTTATGGAAATTAGTGAAGGCATCGCATCAAAGGTGCGCACCTCGCTGCCCACCTTGGTGTGCTCCGAGGTGCCCACCACGGTGCGCTCCGAGGTGCCCACCACGGTGCGCAACGCCGGTGCGAACCCGGGAGCGCCCCGATGTGTGCTCCAAGGTGCGGCGTGCACGAAGCCGGACCCCGGTTTGCCCCGGGTGCGCACCTCGCGTGCACCTTGGTGCGCACACCTTGGCTGGGTTGCGCGGCCTGGTGGGCACCATGGTGCGCACCAAGGAGCGCTCCGAAGTGTGCTCCAAGGTGCGGCGTGCACGAAGTCCTAGCCCGGTTTGCCCCGGGTGCGCACCTTCGCCGCGGTGGGCACCATGGCGTGCACGAAGTCGGAGCCCGGTTTGCCCCGGGTGCGCACCTCGCGTGCACCTTCGCCGGGGTGGGCACCTCGGCTGGGTTGCGCGCCCTGGTGCGCACCAAGGAGCGCTCCGAAGTGTGCTCCAAGGTGCGGCGTGCACGAAGTCGGAGCCCGGTTTGCCCCGGGTGCGCACCTTCGCCGCGGTGGGCACCCTGGTGCGCACCATGGCGTGCACGAAGTCGGAGCCCGGTTTGCCCCGGGTGCGCACCTCGCGTGCACCTTCGGCGGGGTTGCGCGCCCTGGTGCGCACCAAGGAGCGCTCCGAAGTGTGCTCCAAGGTGCGGCGTGCACGAAGTCGGAGCCCGGTTTGCCCCGGGTGCGCACCTCGCGTGCACCTTCGGCGGGGTTGCGCACCCTGGTGGGCACCATGGTGCGCACCAAGGAGCGCTCCGAAGTGTGCTCCAAGGTGCGGCGTGCACGAAGTCGGAGCCCGGTTTGCCCCGGGTGCGCACCTCGCGTGCACCTTCGCCGCGGTGGGCACCATGGCGTGCACGAAGTCGGAGCCCGGTTTGCCCCGGGTGCGCACCTCGCGTGCACCTTCGCCGGGGTGGGCACCTCGGCTGGGTTGCGCGCCCTGGTGCGCACCAAGGAGCGCTCCGAAGTGTGCTCCAAGGTGCGGCGTGCACGAAGTCGGAGCCCGGTTTGCCCCGGGTGCGCACCTCGCGTGCACCTTCGCCGCGGTGGGCACCATGGCGTGCACGAAGTCGGAGCCCGGTTTGCCTCGGGTGCGCACCCCGCGTGCACCTTCGCCGGGGTGGGCACCTCGGCTGGGTTGCGCGCCCTGGTGCGCACCAAGGAGCGCTCCGAAGTGTGCTCCAAGGTGCGGCGTGCACGAAGTCGGAGCCCGGTTTGCCCCGGGTGCGCACCTCGCGTGCACCTTCGCCGCGGTGGGCACCTTGGCTGGGTTGGGCACCATTGAGCGCTCCGAAGTGTGCTCCAAGGTGCGCACCATGGCCCTCCAAGGTGCGCAGCATGGCGTGCACGAAGTCGGAGCCCGGTTTGCCCCGGGTGCGCACCTCGCGTGCACCTTCGCCAGGGTGGGCACCTCGGTGCGCACACCTTCTCAATGTTTTCTTGCCTTTTCTGGAAATTGGTGAAGGCAGCGCATCAAAGGTGCGCACCTCGGTGTGCTCCGAGGTGCGAACCCGAGAGCGCTCCGAGGTGCCCACGAAGTCGAAAGTCGGGTTAATTGCATTGTTTTCCCCGGGTGCGCTCCGAGGTGCGCAACATCGGTGCGCACCAAGGAGGGCTCCGAAGTGTGCTCCAAGGTGCGCACGATTCGGAGCTCGGTTTGCCCGGGGTGCGCACACCTTGGCTGGGTTGCGCACCCTTTGTGCGCTCCAAGGTGCGCACGAAGTCGGAGCTCGGTTTGCCCCGGGTGCGCACCTTCGCCAGGGTGCGCACCTTGATGCGCACGCCTTGGCTGGGCTGCGCACCTTGGTGGGCGCCATGGTGCGCACCTTTCGTGCGCTCCAAGGTGCGCACGAAGTCGGAGCTCGGTTTGCCCCGGGTGCGCACCTTGGTGGGCGCCATGGTGCACTCCGAGGTGCCCAAGATTGGTGCGCAACAAGGAGCGCTCCGAAGTGCGCTCCAAGGTGCGCAGGTGCGCGCGAAGTCGAAAGTTGGGTTAATTGTCCGGTTTGCCTCGGGTGCGCACCTTGCGTGCACCTTCGCCAGGGTGGGCGCCTTGGTGCGCACACCTTGGCTGGGCTGCGCACCCGGGCGCGCACACCTTGGCACCCGCGTTTCCTTCATTTTAAATTTTTTTTTTTTACAATCTCTCAAGTGGGAAATTCTATAATCTCAACTTTTTTTGCCTTTTCAGGAAACTTTTGAATGGAGCGCATCATTGGTGCGCTCCGAAGTGTGCTCCAAGGTGCGCACCTCTGGTGTGCTCCAAAGCTCTCTCCAGCTGCGTGCACCTGCCCCGGCCGCGCACCCGGCCCCGCCCAGCTTCGCTCACCTGTCCCGGGCGTCTGGTGCGGAACCTTAGAGTAAGAAACATCACCGTGCACCTTGGCCAACGTGCGCGACTCGACCGAGCGCGCACTGGCCGAGGTGCACACCGATTTCACCTGGGTGCGCGCGCAGCACCTCGGGCGCACCGGGGTGCGCGCACAACGCCCGGGTTGCACCGTGGCCTGTGTGCTCGGGGCGCCTCGGGTGCGCGCTCGGTGTCGCCCCCGCGCGCGCGGTAGTGCGGGCAGCGCACCCCGGCCCGGCCCGGCCCCGACGAGAACGCAAACGGGCAAAAGGTTTATTCAAATAGCATTGCGACGCCCGGCGAAAAACTAAAAAAGGGTGCAACACCGGGACTTCCCGGGAGGTCACCCATCCCAGTACTACTCCGGCCCAAGCGCGCTTAACTGCGGAGTTCTGATGGGATCCGGTGCACTAACGCTGGTATGATCGCACCCGTTATGAGCTTGTCGCAGTGTGTACTTAGCAAACCGCGACCCACGTGCGAATCCACCCCGGCCACCCACCCCCGTCGAGGTGCACACCCTCCCTCGCGAAGTGCGCCCCGTTCGCCAAGTGTGAGCCCTGCCCGGGTGCGCGCACCTTGCTAGGGCGTCGGGTGTGCACCCGGCCCGGCCTACGTGCGTGCACCTGGACGGGGCGTCGTGTGCGTGCAGTGTCCCGTCTGCAACGCGGTGCCCACACACCACCTCGGGCGCAACGACCTGCGCTCACATGTGGGCCGAGTGCACCTTGGTGCATGTTCGGGGCGCCTCGGGTGCACGCTCGATCTTGCCCCGGTGCACCAAGGCGCTCGGTTTGCCCCGGGTGCGCACTTGGTGCAAGGTGGGCACCCAAAATAGGGATCAAGCACCAAAACACAAGTTTCGGGATGCAAAATGGGACCCAAGGACCACAAATGCGTTCCAAGACCCATGATGGGTCCACGAGAACAAAAATGTGTTCCGAGACTTAATAAACAAATATTGGGTTTTAGGAGAAGAAACATGCTCTGATGCCCAAAACGAGAATCGACCCCGAAAAGGCCACAGGCCAAAAGTGGGATGCGAGACAAAAAAAAATGGGACCCGAGGACCAAAATTGGGTTCCCAGGTCGAAGACAGGGCAACCGGACAAGAAACGACCTCTAAGGCTCGAAATGAGTCCCGACGACTAAAACTTGACAAGAAGCACCCATCAGGCACCCAACTCGACACCCATGGGATGCCGACCCACCCGGGCTTCCACCTAGCACACCTTGGCACCCACCCACCCTCGCACCCAACCTCGCACCCAACTTAGCACCTTTGAACCCACATTGGCACTCACCCTGACCCTGGCACCTTGGAACCCACATTGGCACTCACCTTGACCCTGGCACCCACCTTTGCACTCACCTTGGGACCCACCCTGGCTCCCACCTCGGCACCCACCCAGACACCCACCTTGGTTCCTTGGCACCCACCTTGGATCCTTGGCACCCACCCCGACACCCACCTTGGCACGCAACTTGGCTACTTGCCACCCACCTTGGCTCCTTGACGCCCACCCCGACAACCACCCCGTGACCTACCCTGGCTAGGGTTGGTGCACACCCACCCTGGTGCCCACCTTGGCACCCACCCCATGACCCACCTTGGCACGCACCTTAGTACCCACCCCGTTACCCACCCTAGGACCCACCCCGTGACCCACCTTGGCCAGGGTGGGTGCACCCACCCTGGTGCCCACCTTGGCACCCACCCATCCTAGCACCCAGCCTGTGACCGGGCTTGGAACCCAACCTTGCACCCGTCTTGGCCAGTGTGGGTGCGCACCCATCCTGGCACCCACGTTGTGACACACCCTTTAACCCACGCACCCTAGCAGCCACGTTGGCACCCACCTTGGAACACAACCTAGCAACTTGGCACCCACCCCGTGACCCACCTTGGCATCCACCATAGCAGTCGCCCACTTGGCACCCACCTTGGAACCCAAGTTGGCACCCACCTCGGCACCCACCTTGACACTTGTGGACCCACCTTGCCACTCACCCTAGCATCGACCCATCCTAGCACCCACCCTGGCACCTTTGCACCCTAGCACTCACCCATCCTAGCACCTAACCTGTGACCCACCTTGACACTCACCCTCGCACCCACCTTGGAACCCAACCTAGCACCCACCCACCCTGACACCAACCCTAGCACCTACCCACCCTTGCACCCACCCTGTGACCCATCTTGGCACCCACCCATCCTACCACTCAACCTATCACCCACCTTCTCACCCACCTTGGCATCCACCTTAGCACCCACCCACACTGGCACCTTGGCACCCACCTCGGGCAAGGTGGGTGCACACCCACCCTGACACCCAATTTAGAACCAACCGAGCATGTTACCCACCTTGGCACCCACATTGCAGCCCACCCTAGTACCCACCCTATGACCCACATTGGCATCCACACCCTAGCACCCAGGCACCTCGACACCCGCCTTGACACGCACCCTAGCACTAAACCTGTGACCCACCTTGGAACTCACCCTAGAACCCACCCACCCTGTGAACCACCTTGGCATCCACCTTAGCACCCACCCACCTTGGCACCCACTCTAGCACTCACCCATCCTAACACCCAACTTGTTACCCACCTTGGCACCCGCCCTCGCGTCCACCTTGAAACCCACCCTAGCACCCACCCACGCAGGAGCCCACCTTGGCACCCAACCTAACACCCACGCATCCTGGCACCCAACTTGTGACCCACCTTGGAACCCACCCTAGTACCCACCTTTGAACCCACTATATCACCAACCCACCTTGGCACCCACCCTATGACCCTCTTTGGAATCCACCCTAGCACGCACCCACCCTGGCACCCACCATGGAGCGCACCCTAGCACCCACCCACCTCGGCACGCACCTCAACACCCACCTTGGTGTGCGCACTGCGCCAACCTCTCAAAGACCCTATGTGGTGCGCTCCAAAGTGTACACCTTTGGTGCGCTCCAAGGTGCGCACCTTTGGTGCACACCGAGGTGCACACCAAAGTGTGCACCGAGGTGAGCACCAAAGTGCACTCCAAGGTGCACACCAAGGCGTGCACCTTTGGTGCGGTCAATGCAAACGAATTCGGAAGTTGGGGTCGATGTCCTAATCGCTGCTGCAGACTACACGTATGAGAATCGGACAAATAGCTTTATATAGGGGAGGTGTTGCGTTTGATGGGTCGACTCCCCTGGTTGTGTGCACTGCACCAACTTCAAAGACCCTGTCTTGTTTAAGAAGTCAAAAGTTGGGGTGGATGTCCTAATCATTGCTGCAGTCTACGCATGTATGAGAATCAGACAAATAGCTTATATAGGGGAGGTGTTGCATTCGGTGGGTTGACTCCCCTGGTTGTGCGCACTGCGCCAACCTCAAAGACCCCGCATAGCAGAAGAAGTCGGAAGTCGGATTTTGGTGAGCACCAAGGCGTGCACCTTTGGTGCGGTCAACGCAGACGAATTCAGAAGTTGGGGTGGATGTCCTAATCGTTGTTGCAGGCTACACATGTATGAGAATCAGACAAATAGCTTATATAGGGGAGGTGTTGGGTTTGATGGGTCAACTCCCTTGGTTGTGCGCATTACGCCAACCTCAAAGACCTTGTTTTCGTTAAGAAGTCAAAAGTTGGGGTCAATGTCCTAATGGCTCCTGTAGGCTACACATGTATGAGAATCGGACAAATAGCTTATATAGGGGAGGTGTTGGGTTTGATGGGTCGACTCCCCTGGTTGTGCGCATTACGTCAACCTCAAAGACCTTGTTTTCGTTAAGAAGTCAAAAGTTGGGGTCGATGTCCTAATTGCTCCTGTAGACTACACATGTATGAGAATCAGACAAATAGCTTATATAGGGGAGGTGTTGGGTTTGATGGGTTGACTCCCCTAGTTGTTCGCATTACACCAACCTCAAAGACCTTGTTTTCGTTTAGAAGCCGAAAGTTGGGGTCGATGTCCTAATTGCTCCTGCAGGCTACGCATGTATGAGAATCAGACAAATAGCTTATATAGGGGAGGTGTTGGGTTTGATGGGTCGACTCCCCTGGTTGTGCGCATTGCGCCAACCTCAAAGACCCTGCATTGCGGATGAAGTCGAAAGTCAGAGTTTGGTGTGCTACAAGGTGTGGTCGAAGGTGCTCACCTAGGTGTGCACCTTTGGAGCGCAGGAAAAGTGCCCTCCAAAAGTGCGCACCTTTGGAGTGCACAAAAGTGCCCTCCAAAAGTGCGCACCTTTGGAGCGCACAAAAGTGCCCTCCAAAAAGTGCCCTCCAAAAGTGCGCACCTTTGGAGCGCACAAAAGTGCCCTCCAAAAAGTGCCCTCCAAAAGTGCGCACCTTTGGAGTGCAGAAAAGTGCCCTCCAAAAAGTGCCCTCCAAAAGTGTGCACCTTTGGAGTGCACAAAAGTGCCCTCCAAAAGTGCGCACCTTTGGAGCGCAGAAAAGTGCCCTCCAAAAAGTGCCCTCCAAAAGTGCGCACCTTTGGAGCGCAGAAAAGTGCCCTCCAAAAAGTGCCCTCCAAAAGTGCGCACCTTTGGAGCGCAGAAAAGTGCCCTCCAAAAAGTGCCCTCCAAAAGTGCGCACCTTTGGAGCGCAGAAAAGTGCCCTCCAAAAAGTGCCCTCCAAAAGTGCGCACCTTTGGAGCGCACAAAAGTGCCCTCCAAAAAGTGCCCTCCAAAAGTGCGCACCTTTGGAGCGCACAAAAGTGCCCTCCAAAAGTGCGCACCTTTGGAGCGCACAAAAGTGCCCTCCAAAAGTGCGCACTTTTGGTGCGCACCAAGGCGCTGGTTCGGTCGTTGCAGGCGAGTTCGGAAGTTGGGGTCGATGTCCTGAGCGGAGGTGCAAACTACACAGGTGTCGGAATCGGACAAATAGCTTATATAGGGGAGGTGTATGCTTCGATGGGTCGACTCCCCAGGTTGAGCGCACCGCGCCAACCTCAAAGACCCTACGGTATGGATGAAGTCGGAAGTTGGGTCCGATGACCGATTCGATTAGTAGGTATGCTCATGAGGTCGGAATTTGGGTCCGATGACCTGCCATGTGCAGGAAGGCGAATGTTGGCACTGTGCGTTGCAAGGTGCACACCAAGGTGCTGGTGCGGTCTTTTTAGTCGAGTTCGGAAGTTGGGGTCGATGTCCTGATCGGAGGTGCAAGCTACACAGGTGTGGGAATCGGACAAATAGCTTATATAGGGGAGGTGTATGCTTCGTTGGGTCGACTCCCCGGGTTGAGCGCACCGCGCCAACCTCAAAGACCCTACGGTATGGATGAAGTCGGAAGTTGGGTCCGATGACCGATTCGATATGTAGGCATACTCGCGAGGTCGGAATTTGGGTCCGATGACCTGCCATGTGCAGGAAGGCGAATGTTGGCACTGTGCGTTGCAAGGTGCGCACCAAGGCGCTGGTTCGGTCGTTGCAGGCGAGTTCGGAAGTTGGGGTCGATGTCCTGATCGGAGGTGCAAACTACACAGGTGTGGGAATCGGACAAATAGCTTATATAGGGGAGGTGTATGCTTCGTTGGGTCGACTCCCCGGGTTGAGCGCACCGCGCCAACCTCAAAGACCCTACGGTATGGATGAAGTCGGAAGTTGTGTCCGATGACCGATTCGATATGTAGGCATACTCGCGAGGTCGGAATTTGGGTCCGATGACCTGCCATGTGCAGGAAGGCGAATGTTGGGACTGTGCGTCGCAAGGTGCGCACCAAGGCGCTGGTGCCGTCGTTGCAGTCGAGTTCGGAAGTTGGGGTCGATGTCCTGGTCAGAGGTGCAAACTACACAGGTGTGGGAATCGGACAAATAGCTTATATAGGGGAGGTGTATGCTTCGATGGGTCGACTCCCCGGGTTGAGCGCACCGCGCCAACCTCAAAGACCCTACAGTATGGATGAAGTCGGAAGTTGGGTCCAATGACCGATTCGATACGTAGGCATATTGGCGAGGTCTGAATTTGTGTCCGATGACCTGCCATGCGCAGGAAGGCGGAATTTGGGTCCGATGACCGAGTTGATGGCGTGCCATGCGCAGAAAGGCGGAATTTGGGTCCGATGACCGAGTTGATGTTGATGGCCCGCCATGCACAGGAAGGCGGAATTTGGGTCCGATGACCGATTTGAAGGCGTGCCATGCGCAGAAAGGCGGAGTTTGGGTCCGATGACCGAGTTGATATTGATGGCCCGCCATGCGCAGGAAGGCGGAATTTGGGTCCGATGACCTGACATACGCATGGAGTCCGACTCGGGGGCCGATGTTCGATTCGATGACTTGCATTGTGGGTAAAGTCGGAAGTTGTGGTCTTTGACCCGATTCGATGACCAGACTTCGGCTGCTTGAGAATCGGACAAATAACTTATATAGGGGAGGTAGTGTTCTCGAGCATCCTCCCCCCGTGCCCGTTTATGTCGATTGATGCTGGTGCTCGACTGGTTGGAGCGCTCGGATGCAAAAATCTTGCACCAGGATTTATCGATTGTGATGGACACGGCAAGTCTCCTGATTGCTATGCAGGAGCTCATCGTGAATCTCTATGCGGCCTTGGTATGGACTCGACCTGCGGAATGGTTCGGCAATGGTAGTCGCTCCAACACGTCCTTGCAATGGCCACAGAGGTGATTCGACTAGAGCTCCAGTCTAGCTTTTGGGTTGCTTGGCGGACTGGTATAGCCGCGATCGAGTTCCGGCCATGAACGTTTTAGATAGCTCTTGGGCTTTCTGGGACGGAAGTCGGAAGTTTGGGCTGTTGTCCGATTTGATGACCATTCTTCGGATGTGTGAGAATCGGACAAATAACTTATATAGGGGACTGTGTTGTCTCACGCAGCCCCCTCCGTGCCCCTCTATCTCGACCGATGTTGGTGCTTGAAAGGGTTGGGATCGCTCGGATTTATAAACGTGCACCACCATTTGTCGAGTGTGAGGGACGCGGCAGGTCTCCTAAATGCTATACGGGCGCTCTCTGAGAATCTCTATCCGGCCTCGACACAGACTAGTCTTGCTGAATGGTTTGGCACTGGTAGTCGATCCAACACGTCGTTGTTGTGGCCGCCTAGGCGATTCGATTCGAGCCCCCGTCTAGCTTTTGGGTTGCTTGGCGGATTTTGCCCTATCCGCAAGTGAGCTCGGTCCCTAAACGTTCGAGAAACCCGATTGCTATGCGCCGACTCTCTTTCTTGCGAGCCTCCATCTAGCTTTTGGGTCTCTACGGAACGGAAGTCGGAATCTGGGACCGTTGTTTGATTCGACGAGGCAGACTACGGTTGTGCGAGAATCGGACAAATAACTTATATAGGGGAGGTGTTGACTGGAGCATTCTCCCCCGTGCCCCTCTAACTCGACCAATGCTGGCGCTCGAACGGTGGTAGCGCTCGGATTTTCGTTGAGCGCCAGCATTGGTCGATTTAGAGGGGCATGCGAGATTCCCGAATGCTATGCGAGGGCTCTAACGGAAATGTCTATTGGTTTCGGTATGGATGCAATTGCGAGTGGTTCGGCAAAGGTAGTCGTTCCGATGCGTCCATGTCGTGGCCAAATCGATAATTCGATTTGAGCCCTCGTATAGCATTTGGGTCTCTCGATGTGATTCCGCATTCCAGTCCCTTTGGGCACTGCTTGAGCCGCATCCCAGGGGGTTCCCTTCCCAATAATCTGCCTCGCAACCCGATTGCTATGCGGTGAGGCTCCTCGGCCGCCTCGGAACTATCTGTGTATCAGACGCATCGCGGGATAAGGGGTTGGCAACGGTAGTCGCCCCAAGCGCGTCCGATGCTTGGACCATTCCGAGGCGGCCCTGAAGCCTCTTCCGTCTAGCCGTTGGGTCCTTCTCGCCGCATCCCTTGCCTCGCACCCCGATTGCTATGCGGTGAGGCTCCTCGGCCGCCTTGGAACTATCTGTGTATCAGACGCATCGCGGGATAAGGGGTTGTCACTGGTAGTCGCCCCAAGCGCGTCCGATGCTTGGACCATTCCGAGGCGGCCCTGAAGCCTCTTCCGTCTAGCCGTTGGGTCCTTCTCGCCGCATCCCTCGACTCGCACCCCGATTGCTATGCGGTGAGGCTCCTCGGCCGCCTTGGAACTATCTGTGTATCGGACGCGTCGCGGGATAAGGGGTTGTCACTGGTAGTCGCCCCAAGCGCGTCCGATGCTTGGACCATTCCGAGGCGGCCCTGAAGCCTCTTCCGTCTAGCCGTTGGGTCCTTCTCGCCGCATCCCTCGCCTCGCACCCCGATTGCTATGCGGTGAGGCTCCTCGGCCGCCTTGGAACTATCTGTGTATCGGACGCGTCGCGGGATAAGGGGTTGTCACTGGTAGTCGCCCCAAGCGCGTGCGATGCATGGACCATTCCCAGGCGGCCCTGAAGCCTCTTCCGTCTAGCCGTTGGGTCCTTCTCGCCGCATCCCTCGCCTCGCACCCCGATTGCTATGCGGTGAGGCTCCTCGGCCGCCTTGGAACTATCTGTGTATCGGACGCGTCGCGGGATAAGGGGTTGTCACTGGTAGTCGCCCCAAGCGCGTCCGATGCTTGGACCATTCCGAGGCGGCCCTGAAGCCTCTTCCGTCTAGCCGTTGGGTCCTTCTCGCCGCATCCCTCGCCTCGCACCCCGATTGCTATGCGGTGAGGCTCCTCGGCCGCCTTGGAACTATCTGTGTATCGGACGCGTCGCGGGATAAGGGGTTGTCACTGGTAGTCGCCCCAAGCGCGTCCGATGCTTGGACCATTCCGAGGCGGCCCTGAAGCCTCTTCCGTCTAGCCGTTGGGTCCTTCTCGCCGCATCCCTCGCCTCGCACCCCGATTGCTATGCGGTGAGGCTCCTCGGCCGCCTTGGAACTATCTGTGTATCGGACGCGTCGCGGGATAAGGGGTTGTCACTGGTAGTCGCCCCAAGCGCGTCCGATGCTTGGACCATTCCGAGGCGGCCCTGAAGCCTCTTCCGTCTAGCCGTTGGGTCCTTCTCGCCGCATCCCTCGCCTCGCACCCCGATTGCTATGCGGTGAGGCTCCTCGGCCGCCTTGGAACTATCTGTGTATCGGACGCATCGCGGGATAAGGGGTTGTCACTGGTAGTCGCCCCAAGCGCGTCCGATGCTTGGACCATTCCGAGGCGGCCCTGAAGCCTCTTCCGTCTAGCCGTTGGGTCCTTCTCGCCGCATCCCTCGCCTCGCACCCCGATTGCTATGCGGTGAGGCTCCTCGGCCGCCTTGGAACTATCTGTGTATCGGACGCGTCGCGGGATAAGGGGTTGTCACTGGTAGTCGCCCCAAGCGCGTCCGATGCTTGGACCATTCCGAGGCGGCCCTGAAGCCTCTTCCGTCTAGCCGTTGGGTCCTTCTCGCCGCATCCCTCGCCTCGCACCCCGATTGCTATGCGGTGAGGCTCCTCGGCCGCCTTGGAACTATCTGTGTATCGGACGCGTCGCGGGATAAGGGGTTGTCACTGGTAGTCGCCCCAAGCGCGTCCGATGCTTGGACCATTCCGAGGCGGACCTGAAGCCTCTTCCGTCTAGCCGTTGGGTCCTTCTCGCCGCATCCCTCGCCTCGCACCCCGATTGCTATGCGGTGAGGCTCCTCGGCCGCCTTGGAACTATCTGTGTATCGGACGCGTCGCGGGATAAGGGGTTGTCACTGGTAGTCGCCCCAAGCGCGTCCGATGCTTGGACCATTCCGAGGCGGCCCTGAAGCCTCTTCCGTCTAGCCGTTGGGTCCTTCTTGCCGCATCCCTCGCCTCGCACCCCGATTGCTATGCGGTGAGGCTCCTCGGCCGCCTTGGAACTATCTGTGTATCGGACGCGTCGCGGGATAAGGGGTTGTCACTGGTAGTCGCCCCAAGCGCGTCCGATGCTTGGACCATTCCGAGGCGGCCCTGAAGCCTCTTCCGTCTAGCCGTTGGGTCCTTCTCGCCGCATCCCTCGCCTCGCACCCCGATTGCTATGCGGTGAGGCTCCTCGGCCGCCTTGGAACTATCTGTGTATCGGACGCATCGCGGGATAAGGGGTTGTCACTGGTAGTCGCCCCAAGCGCGTCCGATGCTTGGACCATTCCGAGGCGGCCCTGAAGCCTCTTCCGTCTAGCCGTTGGGTCCTTCTCGCCGCATCCCTCGCCTCGCACCCCGATTGCTATGCGGTGAGGCTCCTCGGCCGCCTTGGAACTATCTGTGTATCGGACGCGTCGCGGGATAAGGGGTTGTCACTGGTAGTCGCCCCAAGCGCGTCCGATGCTTGGACCATTCCGAGGCGGACCTGAAGCCTCTTCCGTCTAGCCGTTGGGTCCTTCTCGCCGCATCCCTCGCCTCGCACCCCGATTGCTATGCGGTGAGGCTCCTCGGCCGCCTTGGAACTATCTGTGTATCGGACGCGTCGCGGGATAAGGGGTTGTCACTGGTAGTCGCCCCAAGCGCGTCCGATGCTTGGACCATTCCGAGGCGGCCCTGAAGCCTCTTCCGTCTAGCCGTTGGGTCCTTCTCGCCGCATCCCTCGCCTCGCACCCCGATTGCTATGCGGTGAGGCTCCTCGGCCGCCTTGGAACTATCTGTGTATCGGACGCGTCGCGGGATAAGGGGTTGTCACTGGTAGTCGCCCCAAGCGCGTCCGATGCTTGGACCATTCCGAGGCGGACCTGAAGCCTCTTCCCTCTAGCCGTTGGGGCTTTCTCGCCGCATCCCTCGCCTCGCACCCCGATTGCTATTCGGTGAGGCTCCTCGGCCGACTTGGAACTATCTGTGTATCGGACGCATCGCGGGATAAGGGGTTGGCAGTGGTAGTCGCCCCAAGCGCGTCCGATGCTTGGACCATTCCGAGGCGGCCCTGCAGCCTCTTCCGTCTAGCCGTTGGGGCCATCTCGCTGCATCCCCCACCTCGCACCACGATTGCTATGCGGTGAGGCTCCTTGGCCGCCTCGGAACTATCTGTGTATCGGACGCATCGCGGGATAAGGGGTTGTCACTGGTAGTCGCCCCAAGCGCGTCCGATGCTTGGACTATTCCGAGGCGGCCCTGCAGCCTCTTCCGTCTAGCCGTTGGGGCCATCTCGCCGCATCCCCCAGCTCCTCGGCCGCCTCGGAACTATCTGTGTATCGGACGCATCGCGGGATAAGGGGTTGGCAGTGGTAGTCGCCCCAAGCGCGTTCGATGCTTGGACTATTCCGAGGCGGCCCCGCAGCCTCTTCCGTCTACCCTTTGGGGCCATCTCGCCGCATCCCTCGCCTCGCACCCCGATTGCTATGCGGTGAGGCTCCTCGGCCGCCTGGGAACTATCTTCGTATCGGATGCATCGCGGGATAAGGGGTTGTCACTGGTAGTCGCCCCAAGCGCGTCCGATGCTTGGACTATTCCGAGGCGGCCCTGTGGCCTCTTCCGTCTAGCCGTTGGGGCCATCTCGCCGCATCCCTCACCTCGCACCCCCATTGCTATGCGGTGAGGCTCCTCGGCCGCCTTGGAACTGTCTTCGTATCGGAAGCATCGCGGGATAAGGGGTTGTCACTGGTAGTCGCCCCAAGCGCGTCCGATGCTTGGACTATTCCGAGGCGGCCCTGCAGCCTCTTCCGTCTAGCCGTTGGGGCCATCTCGCCGCATCCCCCACCTCGCACCCGGATTGCTATGCGGTGAGGCTCCTCGGCCGCCTTGGAACTATCTTCGTATCGGACGCATCGCGGGATAAGGGGTTGTCACTGGTAGTCGCCCCAAGCGCGTCCGATGCTTGGACTATTCCGACGCGGCCCTGTGGCCTCTTCCGTCTAGCCGTTGGGGCCATCTCGCCGCATCCCCCACCTCGCACCCCGATTGCTATGCGGTGAGGCTCCTCGGCCGCCTTGGAACCATCTTCGTATCGGACGCATCGCGGGATGAGGGGTTGTCACTGGTAGTCGCCCCAAGCGCGTCCGATGCTTGGACCATTCCGAGGCGGCCCTGAAGCCTCTTCCGTCTAGCCGTTGGGGCCTTCCCGCCCCATCCCTCGCCTCGCACCCCCGATTGCTATGCGGTGAGGCTCCTCGGCCGCCTTGGAACCATCTGTGTATCGGACGCATCGCGGGATAAGGGGTTGGCACTGGTA